>NC_059279.1:10085138-10102638 GCF_017591435.1 Portunus trituberculatus | reverse complement strand
AATAATTGATAATAGTACGAATAATTATAATAAAAATAATAATAATAATAATAACAATAATAATAATAATTATTATTATTATTGATAATAGTACGAATAGTAATAATAAAAATAATAATAATAATAACAATAATATTAATAATTATTATTATTATAATTATAATGATAATAATAACAACAACAACAATGATAATAATATTAATATCGTAATGGCAACAACAACATCAACAATAATAATAACAACAACAACAACAACAACAACAGCAATAATAAAAATAATAATAATAATAATAATAATAATAATAATATAATAATGATAATAATAATAGTAATAATAATATAAATAAATAAGTAATGATAATTATGATACTACTACTACTACTACTACTACTACTACTACTACTACTACTACTACTACTACTACTACTACTATTACTACTACTACTACTAATAATAATAATAATAATGATAAAAATGATAATATAAATAAATAAATAATGATAATAATAATAATAATAATAATTATAAAAATGATACTATAAATAAATAAATAATGATAATAATGATACTACTAATAATATTAATAATAATAATAATAATAATAATTATAATAATAATAATGATAAAATAGTAATAATGATGATAGAAATAGTAATAACAATAATAAAAAAGTAATAATAACAATAATGATTATAATAATGATAATTATTATTATTAACTTATTATTATTATTATAATAATAATAATAATAATAATAATAATAATAATAATAATTCTTATTATCATTATTATTGTTATTACCGTTATTATTAATACTATTGTTGTGTATTATTATTATAATTATTTCAGAGAGAGAGAGAGAGAGAGAGAGAGAGAGAGAGAGAGAGAGAGAGAGAGAGGATATAATAACACTAGTGTTAATGTAGCAACATAGGATCACCCCTACCCATCTCTTCCTTAAGACAGTAGGAGAAAGTCTTAATTAAAGGTGTGAAATATTTCGTTAATCCTCTCTCATTGGTTTAACCATCATCCCCACAACCAACGTCCGTTTTAATTTCTATTATACAATATAATTTTATTAATTTCAATAGTAACAATGCTGAAAAAGAACTATTGAATGGAAAACGGAGGAGGAGGAAGTGGAAGACTACATCTATGTTACACTTGCTTCGTGAATTAAAAAAAAAAAAAAAAAGATACAACGAAGAAAACAAATAAAACAAAGGATAATGGGAACCCCCACACACACACACACACACACCGCGTAGTGTAGTGGTTAGCACGCTCGACTCACATTCGAGAGGCCCGGGTTCGAGTCCCAGTAAGCGGCGAGGCAAATGGGCAAGCCTCTTAATGTGTGGCCCCTGTTCACCTAGCAGTACGGGATGTAACTCGAGGTGTTGTGGCCTCGCTTTCCCGGTGTGTGTTGTGTGTTGATGTGGTCTCAGTCCTACCCGAAGATCGGTCTATGAGCTCTGAGCTCGCTCCGTAATGGGGAAGACTGTCTGGGTGACCAGGAGGCGACCGAGGTGAATTACACACACACACACACACACACACACACACACACACACACACACACACACACACACAAAGAAGAAGAAGAAGGAAAGAAAGTTTGGTTTAATGTAAGATGTGCTAGGGCAAAGGAGAAACGAGATGGAGCATGGAAAAAGGTGGAGAAGAAACAGAAATCCAGAAAATAAGAAAAACTTCAAAACAGCAAGAAATGAATATGCTAAGGTGAGAAAGGAAGAAGAAAGGAACTATGAAAAGGACATTGTCGAAAAATGTAAGGAACAACCAAAATTGTTATACAAATTCATAGATGGAAAAATAAGACAAAAAGAAACAATAGAAAGGTTAAAAGAAGAGAACAGAATGGTGGAAGACCCAAAAAGTATGGCAGAACTGTTAAATAGTAAATTTCATGAGGTCTTTACTAAGGAATCCAAATTTGAAAGACCACAGGGTAATGGAGAGACTGTCCATATGAAAGAGATTAAAGTAACCAAGCTTGAAATAAAAAAGTTGATGACGGAACTAGATGAGGAAAAGGCAATGGGACCGGATGAAGTCTCAGGCAGAATACTGAAAGAATGTAGGAAAGAACTAGCAAGTCCTATATACAACATCATAAAATGCTCAATAGAAAATGGAACAGTGCCAGTGGAGTGGAAAAGAGCTGAGGTGGTTCCCATATATAAGAGCGGAAGGAAGGAAGAACCTTTAAATTACAGACCGGTATCACTAACTAGTGTAATATGCAAGATGTGTGAAAAAGTAATAAAGAAGCAATGGATTGAGTTTCTTGAAGACAACAAATTATTATCAAATAGCCAATTTGGTTTTAGAAAAGGTCGGTCATGTGTAACAAATTTATTGAGTTTCTACTCTAGAATAGTTGATAAAGTACAAGAGAGAGGGATGGATTGACTGTATTTATTTAGATTTTAAAAAGGCGTTTGATAAAGTGCCACATGAAAGATTACTATGGAAGTTAGAGAAGGGTGGCTTAAAAGGAAGCACATTGAGATGGATGAAAAATTACTTGAGGGGGAGAGAAATAAGGACGATAGTTAAAGATATGAAGTCCAAGTGGAGAACAGTAGACAGCGGAGTGCCACAGGGTCAGTATTGGCGCCAATACTTTTCTCGTATATATAAACGACATGCCAGAGGGAGTGAACAGCTACATAAATCTGTTTGCGGACGATGCGAAACTGTGCAGAGTCATTAAACAAAAAGAGGATTGTGAAATACTACAGGAAGACTTAAACAAGATCTGGAAATGGAGTAAAAAATGGGAGATGGAATTCAATGTGGACAAAACCCATGTCATGGAAATGGGAAAAAGTGAAAGACGACCAGTGGGAATCTATAAGATCGGAGATAGAGTAGAACTAGAAAAAGTAAAAAAGGAAAAAGGACTTGGGAGTGACAATGGAAGAAAACAATTAACACTTAAAGAAACACATAAAGAAATTAGAGAGACTACAAAAAATGGCTACAAGAATTATTCCATAATTTAAAGGGATGACATATGACGAGAGACTAAAAGCTATGGATCTACCAACCCTGGAACAGAGAAGAGAGGGGATCTGATACAAGTTTATATATTGATTAACGGAATGCATCAAGTGGATAATGAGAAACTAATCCTGAGAGAAGAATATGACATTAGAAGCACAAGATCGCATAGTAAGAAACTGAGGAAGGCAAGATGTCTGAGAGATGTTAAAAAAATTAGTTTCCCGCAAAGATGTGTTGAGACTTGGAACAGTTTGAGTGAGGAAGTGGTGTCAGACGTATAATTTGCTAAGAAATATTGGATTAGCATTTCACTATATGGACAAAGAAATGATGAAGAAATTGATAAGTACTAAAATTAGACCTAGATTGGAATATGCAGGAGTTGTGTGGACCCCCCATAAAAAGAAACACATAAGGAAATTGGAGAGACTACAAAAAATGGCTACAAGAATTATTCCATAATTTAAAGGGATGACATATGACGAGAGACTAAAAGCTATGGATCTACCAACCCTAGAACAGAGAAGAGAGGGGATCTGATACAAGTTTATATATTGATTAACGGAATGGATCAAGTGGATAATGAGAAACTAATCCTGAGAGAAGAATATGACATTAGAAGCACAAGATCGCATAGTAAGAAACTGAGGAAGGCAAAATGTCTGAGAGATGTTAAAAAATTTAGTTTCCCGCAAAGATGTGTTGAGACTTGGAACAGTTTGAGTGAGGAAGTGGTGTCAGCAAAGAGTGTACATAGTTTTAAAGAAAAATTGGATAAGTGTAGATATGGAGACGGGGCCACACGAGCATAAAGCCCAGGCTGTAAAACTACAACTAGGTAAATACAACTAGGTAAATACACGCACACACATGTGGCAGTTGGTGGGAAGAACTTTAAGGAAGTTTGGTTTTCCCTTCTCCGCCCGGGAATCGAGCCCAGGGTCTCGAGAGTGTAAAGATGAATAGTATAGAATTAGTATATAGTCCTATATTAATCCTGCAGAGTGTAAGTCCAGTGCGCAAACCACAACAGCACGGTGTGTGTGTAATTCACCTCGGTCGCCTGCTGGTCACCCAGCCAGTCTCCCCCATTACGGAGCGAGCTCAGAGCTCATAGACCGATCTTCGGGTAGGACTGAGACCACATCAACACACAACACACCGGGAAAGCGAGGCCACAACCCCTCGAGTTACATCCCGTACCTATTTACTGCTAGGTGAACAGGGGCCACACATTAAGAGGCTTGCCCATTTGCCTCGCCGCTTACCGGGAGTCGAACCCGGCCCTCTCGATTGTGAGTCGAGCGTGCTAACCACTACACTACGCGGCGTGTGTGTGTGTGTGTGTGTGTGTGTGTCGAGAGTGTAAAGATGAATAATATAGAATTAGAATATAGTCCTATATTCATCCTGCAGAGTGTGAGTCGAGTGCGCAAACCACAACAGCACGGTGTGTGTGTGTGTGTGTGTGTGTGAGAGAGAGAGAGAGAGAGAGAGAGAGTGCGCGCGCCCGCGTTTAAATAAGAACATAAAATAAAGAGAGAAGCTGCAAGAGGCCACCAAGCCTATACGAGGCAGTCCCTGTGTGTTCCAGCTACCTAATAACCATCCATCGTCCCATTCATGAACTTATCAAATCTCCTTTTAAAGCTCCCTATTAACTCAGCCCTGACTACATGACCATCGAGTCCGTTCCAGTCATCAACCACTGTGTGTGAAAACCAGTTTCTTCCCATTTCTTTCCTAAACTTGAATTTTTCAAGTTTAAACCCATTATTTCTGGTTCTGTCCCCGCTACTGACCCTAAGAACTGCGTTCATGTCCCATTTGTTAAAACCCTTATACCATTTAAATAATTCTATCCGGTCTCTTTTCTCTTTTTAACCTACGTCTCTGTAAGGAATGCAGATTAAGTTTTTTTCAGTCTCGCATCGTAGGAAATATCCCTCATTTCTTGTATCTTTTTAGTCATCTTCCTTTGCACTGACTCCAACAGAGCTATATCCTTCCTATAATGTGGGGACCAGAATTGTACAGCATAGTCAAGATGTGGCCTGAGCAGCGCTAAGTATGATTTTAGTATTACTTCGGGACTTCTGCTTTTAACACTTCTAAAAATGAATTTCAGTACTATATTTGCCTTACTCCTGCATGGCCTCAATGCGTTGCTTCCTTGTACCGAGATCGGTGCTAACTATGACTCCTAAATCTTTCTCATACTTGGAACATCCTAGTGCCTCGTTATCTATCGTGTACGTATTGTTTGGATTATCTCTACCTACGCTTAGTACCCAGCACTTGCTAATATTGAACTGCATTTGCCATCGATCTGTCCATTCTTTCATCCTATCCAAGTCTGCCTGCAAGGGCATAGCATCCGAATCGGATCTAATTAATCTACCTATCTTTGTCATCTGCAAATTTACTAATTCCACTATCCAAGTCATTAATATATATTATAAATAATAATCACCTTAAAACTGAGCCCTGTGACACGCCATTAAATACTTCCCCCACTCGGAATTAGATCCATTAATTACTACCCTCTGTCGCGTATCGTCTAACCATGCTTTAAAGCCACCTGTGACCTCACTGAACGTTTCCCTTTGTGTCTCACAACACAAGGGGACAGTCACAGCCTGTCCTCTAAAGACAACTCTCTTTCTTCACACAGAACTACATCTAACTACAAATACATTTTTCACGCAAAATTTAAAATCGAAAAAAGATTAGAAAAAAAAATATTAATCCTTTATCATGCTTGAAGTCGCCTTTTCTTCATCACACTTTTTTGTTGCCTTGGCCAGTCTTTTGTTACGGCCCGCCCGTAACATACATTACTACCATCACCTCCTCCGCTTGTTACCTCGTTCGCCACCTCTCCGCCTCCCCTTCCACGTCACCGTTTCATGAACCCTCCACGTCACCGTTTCATGAAGCCCCGCTACTGTCCCGAAGTTGGATTCACGCGGCCCCTTTCGACTCAACCGAAAGTGTTGAGCCAGCTCTTGGCTTTCTGGATTGAGAGTTGAGATCCAAGCCTCAACCAGTGAACACAACGCCTCTTGGGTCTACCGTGGGATCAACCATCACCCAGCATTTCACCACTGCGACACCGCATAAGTATCACTTCCCCTCGTCCGTGCTTTCCACATTGCCTCTATATAGGATTAGGATTATTGTTAGGTATTAAGTTGGGTTCTTTATTGTTGTATTTATTACTGTGTTATATGTATATGTGTATGTCATTTTCCTGTGTTTCATGTTATATATCTGTGTTTCATGTTTCTTGTTATATGTGTCAATTTCATTATGGGTTATTAAAATAGCTTTTTAAAGTGACTCCCTTTTGCATTTCCTCACCAGTTGAACCTGCAGTGTTTTTTTATTTTTTTATTATTGTTCACCGGCTCCCCGATGCCAATCTTACCAGTTTAACCGGTGAACGTAACAATTGGCGACCGTGACAGGACCTAGTATATCTCCCTGGGCTTCTCCCTGCCTGTTAACATCTAAGCCAGATGGTAGTAGTCGATTTTGCACCGACTACCGGAAATTAAATAAAGTGACGGTGCCCTTGATAGAGGACCTTATAGATAGTATAGGAGTAGCCAAATTTGTAACCACTATAGACTTGCTTAAAGGTTACTACCAGATTCCCCTCTCGGACGAGGCCCAAATAATATCCGCCTTCATCACCCCCTTCGGACTATACCAATACACAGTGATGCCCTTTGGCTTGTCTAATGCTCCCGCCACCTTCCAGAGGGCTATAAATTACATCACTCAGGACTTGGAGGGAACATCTGCATATCTGGACGACCTGGTGGT
The DNA here is from genome assembly GCF_017591435.1 of Portunus trituberculatus. NCBI lineage: Eukaryota > Metazoa > Arthropoda > Malacostraca > Decapoda > Portunidae > Portunus > Portunus trituberculatus. The sequence continues at coordinate 10,095,771 of NC_059279.1, read as the reverse complement.
GACTGCGGACGACTGGGCGACACATCTGACCCGTCTTCGGAGGCTGATGGGTCGGTTGCAGGAAGCCGGGCTTACAATCAACCTGGCCTAGTCCACCTTCGGGAAGTCTACGGTGGTCTACTTGGGACATGTGGTGGGAACGGCAAGGTTCACCCCAAGAGAGCCAACGTGGAGGCCATCCTTGGCTTCCTGTCCCTACCACCAGGAAAGCTCTCATGAGGTTCTTGGGGATGGCTGGTTTCTACAGACGCTTCTGTGGGAACTTCTCCACCCTGGCCGCCCCCCTGACGGACCTTATCAGCACTTCCGTCCCCTTCCACTGGACCCCGACCTGTGACCAAGCCTTCCAACACCTCAAGGCGTTTCTCTCCTCGGAACCAGTGGTCTGGACGCCGGATCACTCCTGCCCCTTCCATCTACAAGTGACCATATCAAGGGGGTGGACAACATCATCGCCGACGCCTTATCAAGATCTCCTGTCTCACCTCCTTCATGAGCCCATTACGGAGGTCTTAGGGGGGAGGAAATGTTACGGCCCGCCCGTAACATGCATTACTACCATCACCTCCTCCGCTTGTTACCTCGTTCGCCACCTCTCCGCCTCCCCTTCCACGTCACCGTCTCGTGAACCTTCCACGTCACCGTTTCATGAAGCCCGCTACTGTCCCGAAGTTGGATTCACGCGGCCCCTTTCGACTCAACCGAAAGTGTTGAGCCAGCTCTTGGCTTTCTGGATTGAGAGTTGAGATCCAAGCCTCAACCAGTGAACACAACGCCTCTTGGGTCTACCGTGGGATCAACCATCACCCAGCATTTCACCACTGCGACACCGCATAAGTATCACTTCCCTCGTCCGTGTTTTCCACATTGCCTCTATATAGGATTAGGATTATTGTTAGGTATTAAGTTGGGTTCTTTATTGTTGTATTTATTACTGTGTTATATGTATATGTGTATGTCATTTTCCTGTGTTTCATGTTATATATCTGTGTTTCATGTTTCTTGTTATATATGTGTCAATTTCATTATGGGTTATTAAAATAGCTTTTTAAAGTGACCCCCTTTTGCATTTCCTCACCAGTTGAACCTGCAGTGTTTTTTTTTTTTATTGTTATTGTTCACCGGCTCCCCGATGCCAATCTTACCAGTTTAACCGGTGAACGTTTATTATCATAATACCATCCTTCTTAATTTGTGTTACTTTATTTTCTGCTGATTAATCCCATTCCTCTTATAAACTCGATTTCTCTTTCTGCTTTTAATGTTTCCTTTTATGAACTATTCTTTTTATTCATAATATGTTTTTGCAATACCATAATTTTCCTAAGTCAACGCATGCCAAATAACCTAGAAATCAATGTTATGACTCGCTGAATATTTTCCAGCACCGGCACATGGAAAAAAAGGGTGTCTTTCGGGAACATCTTGGATAGAGCGACTGGCTGGTGCCTAAGAGTTCTCCTCGCCCAATGTGAGTATACGTGTGTATTATATTCTATCATGGAAACTCATTTTGATGTGTTTACATGTTTTCTCCTCCCTTTCTTGTTAAAATTTTCAGAATTTCCTTTCTCATAGAAGTTAGGTTAGCGTTTTATTCTTTTTGCCTCGCTTATAGAAAAGGGAAGGATTTTCAAACTTTTTAAGGAAGTGATACCATTCACACATGTGTCATGCTTGCAAGTTGCACGATCTCCTTGCGTCCGTAATTTTCAAGACTACTTTTGTGGGTTTAAGGAAACTCATCTGATTTTTTTTTTTCATTTTACTTAATTGTATTATTTACATACATTTACACCCTACGACGCTCCGACAACAACGAAAGACCACGAAAATTTTATCACTTTCTCCAATCAAAGTCTACCCTCAGATACCTCAGATTATATCCTCAGATTATATCATATTATATCTTGAAGTCAATTCAATGAGGTTATTTGAACACAAATAACCTCATTGATAATAACAACTCTCCCTTCATTCAAAATTCTTGAAATGTCTCAGATTACTTAACAGTATTCGTGTTATTCAACTCAATTCACACAATTTAAACTCAATGATGATACATTCTACACACACCCTACAATTAACCTTCCAATAAAAACACCACCCTACACATCCTTCACATAACCATTTTCCCTTTATCCAAATATGACACCAACATATTTTCTGACTCTGACAACTGTCTGGCTACACTTACTGGTCTTGAGATAGGCGGCGTACCCATTGACTCTTCTCTGGTCTGACAACTCTGTCTCACTGTCGTCTCTCGCCTTCTCCTCGGCTCTCTTGGCTTCTTTCTCTGCCTCTCTGTCCCTTACACCTCGTAATATACACCCGTTACTTGACTTTTCGTCCCCCCAACAAACTTCCGTTTCTAAAATGTTTATTTTCCAAGTAATCTCATCTTATATCAGGAACAAGGCCTTCCCCATAGCGTGTCGCTATCTGACTCGTCAATATCATTTGCATCCGGCGACCTGTGCTTGCCTTGTATCTCTTAGTCATTGTCAGCTGACCATCATGTACTGTGTCGCCGATCACGTCGCTCCTTTATGATCGCGAATCCGGATCTCCTAGACCTTTAATATCGCCAGATATAGGAATAAGGTTCTAGAAGCTTCTTCACCTCTCTTGTTTCGTCGCCGGCTCTGTTTGTCTTGTCATGACTCACCACCTTTTGTGATGGAATATCACACTCTCGTGAATATAAACTTTTCGAAGACCACTGCCTTCATCTTCAGCAATACAAAGCAGAATGAAATATACAAGCGAACTGAACCAAGACAAGGGGGAGACACAGAGAATGAGAGTAACGTGGCACAGTGTAATTGCCCAATCCCACCTGTGAGCTTCACCCTACTCAAACCCTACCAGGACCTGACCCGTTTTTACCACTAATCCTAAGATCTGGTAGGGATTTAGTCACCAGTGCTCTCATTAATGGATCTAGCTTAAACATGCCTTCATTTAGAATATAATTCTTATGGTTCTGTATACAAACTGATTCTAAAATCTTACATTATTTTTTAATTGTTACATTTGAATAACATTTGGCAGGAATCCTAATCAACCAAGTGGTCATTATCAAAAGCATGGATAAGATTGGCATTATTAGTGTGAAAATTCCTTACATTTATCTTGTGTTCTTCTAACCTCACATCCAAGGATCTACTTGTTTCTCCTATATAAACTAAGTTGCAATCTTTACAAGGAAATTTATATACACCTCCTTCAGCTTTAGCGCTCAAATTATTGTGAACAAGGATAGATTTGACGGTGGATGTGTACTTAAAAGCTATATTTACATCAAAATCGCTGCTGACTGACTTAATACTTTCAAGGCTTTTTAACATACGGGAGACATAAATACGGTTTGGTACAATTAGTGCATATCTACAAAAAAAAAAAATAGCAATGTGGTCAAGCTCACAGTCTCTTCTCACTTTCTTTCACTCCTTCTAAAAAGTAAATAAATAAATAAATAAATAAATAAAAAATTTCATTCCTACTTCCACCAGAGAAAGAACAACAGCTACTGAGGAAGACTCAAAAGACCCGAAATCTGGATGTAGCAGCAACGGCTAGGTATGGCGAAGCCATCACCACATTGAAAAAAGAAGAAAAGACACTAAGGGTGCGTTTACATCAAGCGAATCGAATTGATTCAATTCATGAAGAATCAACATGATGAATGAATCGTGTTGATTCGCCACATTAGTTTCAATGTAACCGTTTATACCAGGCGAATCGACTCAATTCAAATCACGCCGATTCATGGCGATTCAGAATCAATGATTGGCTAGGACCCATTTCTTCATGAATCAAGGCGATTCAGCCGGAGTAAGCACCATGTTAGGGTGCGTTTACACCAAGCGAATCGAATCGATTCAGTTCATGAAGAATCATTTCAACCGAGTCATTTTGAATTTGCATAGTTCCAACCGGCTGATTCACATCATTCAGGTGATTCAGCACCAAGGCAGCCTTCAGGAACTATGGAGGTAATAGCTTTGCAAAAATAGCAGTGTTACAGTGACTGAAGAAGCGTCGGCAACGAATATGGGTGCATACCATTAATTCTAGAAGATCTGAATTTGGGAGCTTTGGACATTTGTTCCCAGATTTGGTAAATAATTCGGAGAGGTTTTAGGATTTCTTTAGGATACCCACAGAATAGTTTAAGATGTTGCCTGTCACCAACAAGAAGTACTAGGCCAGAGGTGGGCAAACTTTTCAGTGGTAGGATCACATTAAAAAAAAATCACAATCTTATCGGGCCGCATACTATATTAACCCAAAATCATTAATATTTAAAATGCAAAATTAAAGGCTTATAAAGAAAAAGCCACTCACACTTGCGGGAGGAAAATCAAATGCTCACAATACTATTTGGCGTTGTTTATTATTAACTTACTCTTTCAAATTTACTAAAATTTGTCAGTCAGCATGCGGCCCGCGGACAGTAGTTTGCCCACACCTGTACTAGGCCTGCAGCAGAAGCCATGTCAGTTCATGACATGAAAATACTTTTTCTCGCCAGATGAAGCTCTCGAGTGGCAGGACAGAATGATCCACTGATAGATACATTCACCGTGGAAGAAATGGGCGCACTAGATACCATATTATTACATATAGTCTACTCTTTATTTAGGCTTAAAGGTATACGGAGGATATTAAAACAAATACAGCTATGTTAATTTTATTATATTGTCATATTAACTTTTACCTTGTGACGTGCCGTACCGTACTATTTAGCGAACCAAATCAGAGACACAGGGTAATATAAGAAAGTTTACACCCCTCGCCCACTCTGGCTGGTGCCTGCCTGACTGGCGATGAAAAAATGGGTCCAAACCAATCATTGATTCTGAATCGGCATGACTCGGTATTCGCGTGGTGTAAACAGTTACATTGAAACTGATGTGGGGAATCAACACGATTCATGAATCGTGTTGATTCTACATGAATTGAATCGATTCGATTCGCTTGGTGTAAACGCACCATTAGTAGACGTTCTAATCAATTTAGTAAAAGAATAACGTGTTATGTATGATCCCAGTGATCCTGTGCGCCGAAATCATGTATACATGTATTGTACTGAACCATAATTCATAGCTAGAATGAACTGCTGCAGCCTACAAATTACTAGATAATATTAGTCTGCATATTTTAAAGACAAACGACAACAGAAAGCGTTATGGACATGGTTTTACATTTTCATTTGGCAACGATACAACCTACAGTTGCCGAATGAAAATGTAAAACCAATCTTTTCCTACGATTTTTCTTATGACTTTCTAAATCAAACTTCTTTTCTTGTCTTGTAACTTATGCTGATGATACCATCCTACACTATTTATTCCATGGCCTTTCAGAGCTAACCAACACTCAGAACGCCTGACTTCTGATTTCTCTAAAATTTCTGATTACGGCAAAACGTCAATTTCTCCATCTATCAACTCATACAATCTTCCAAACAACTATTCTCTCTTCTCTAATGACACTGAACTGTCACCCTTTCCTACACTGAATATATTCTGATTTTATAAGATATATATCATTGCCAGCTATCAACCGAGAGCCTCGAAGTGGGTCTGCTGTGACAATGGTAAGCATCCTTTGGCTCGGCGGCGCGTTGGTGGTATCATCAGTTTACCGTTCGAACCTCAAAGCCATGTTAATCATCCCTAAGATTAATTTGCCCTTTGATAACTTGGAAGAGCTGGTTGAGGCTGGCACACCCACAATGGTAGTTGAGTCATCATTGCTGCATCGCTCTATATCGGTGAGTATTACACACACACACACACACACACACACACACACACACACACACACACACACACACACACACACACACATATATATATATATATATATATATATATATATATATATATATATATATATATATATATATATATATATATATAAGGAATGAGAAAAATGGCTTACAAAGCTACTTCAACCTTTCAACAATAAAGTTTCATACAATGAATATATCTGCCTGGAAACATGCTTAGACGGGTATTCAAATATCCAGTCTCTAGACTGGATATTTAATTTTCTAAATTTGGTGTCATCACTGAGAATCATAATCAGATTGATTTAATATGACTATTCCTTTACCTTTATCTGGCCTGGTGACAATTATATCCTTATCCTTTCTAAGGGTTTCTAGCAAGTCAAGATTGAGGTTACTTTTATTTGATTTATCCTTATATGACTCGTGATAAAAGTTTAATTTTATTAAGTACTTCATCAAATTGTTCATTATTGTTTTTATATTTGGAAATTTGTTGTATGAATTTCTCATAATATAAATAGTGATTGACAAAGTTGACTTTTTTTGCAGGAAAACCAAATTATAAACCTAGCTTAAGAATCTGTTTTTCTTCTTCATCTAACACCTTATCAGAGAGATTAAAAATTACTTTACCTGCCTCTAATTCACTGTCCTGGGACACACCTAAGGCTGCTAACTTTTTCTTGTGAATGAATTTGACATTATCTATTTTGCTGAAATTATCTTTACTAATACTAGCCAACACTACCCTATAATCCAACCAAGAAACACTCCTCTTAAAATGTTGCAAATTATTGTTATATTCTTTACTTAATTTATTAAATTTCTTACGCTTGTTATTAATTTCAAAACTTAGACACTTGTGGAGGATAGACACATATAGTTTGCTATTACTTAAATTTTTGATGCTACTTTTGAAAAATAAAAACCTAGGAAAAACACCTTTTGACTTACATCTTAACAAAAACTCCAAGTCACAGAGAGACTTAGCCTGTTGGAGGTGGAGTCTTTGTAGTTTCCTTGCAGACTTGAGGGTCAACCGGCCGTAGTTGAGTAGTATGACTTGAAAAACAGGGCGTCTATAGCGTACACGGTACAGGAGAGAGAAGACCCACAAAAGGACGGTTATCTTCATTATATCCACTTCACAACGTTTCGGGAAAGTACATATCCCATCTTCAGGTACAAAAGGGGCTGTAAAACAACACGTAAAATGTTAAAAAGTGACCAGACGCAGTGGTCCTGCTACTTGTTCCTCCAACAGGTAAGTGGGGAGGGCGACTGGCTTACCAGTATTTAAAGGCTCCTACTCACTAGATGGCAAAATCTAATTGGTTCACTAAGAATTTCCTATCCAATACAAAATATAGTACAAAATTATAATCTGTCATAGCTAATGCACAAAAAGAGAAAAATCTAAAGGTATGATGGACAACAGTTAGTCTATTACATAAATATTTTAGCCTGAACGAAATACTCCATGCTGATTGGTTGAAACAAAGTACGGCGAGAAAAACTGGCGCAGACGCCACAGAACGCCTAACTTCATAGAATCTGTTTTAGCAAGAAATGAGATGTGAAGTATCCAGTTAATATTATGAGTAAAGGACAGATCAAGGATATTGAGTGTAGAAGAGCGAGACAGTTGAGTATATTGGAGAAGAGGGGATAGTTGTCTGGAATGTTGTGTCGAGTTGATAGATGGAGGAATTGAGGTTTTTGACATTGAACACATCTATGTTTTCTCTGCCTCAATCATAAATCATAAAAAGAACACAGGTCAGGCGTTTTGTGGCGTCCCTGCGTAATCTGATGACTTCCTGAAGGGTAGGTTGTCTCAGAAAGGACGTGGAAAGATGTAGGATGGTATCATCAGCGTAGGAGTGGATAGGGCAAGAAGTTTGGTTAAGATCATTAATGAATAATAGAAAGAGAGTGGGTAACAGGACAGAACCCTGAGAAACACCACTGTTAATAGATTTAGGAGAAGAACAGTGGCCGTCTACCACGGCTACAATAGAACACTCGGAAAGGAAACTTGAGATAAAGTTAAAGAGAGAAAGATAGAAACCGTAGGAGAGCAGTTTTGAAATCAAAGCTTTGTGCCACACTCTATCGAAAACTTTTGATATGTCTAACGCTACAGCAATAGTTTCACCGAAATCTCTAAAAGAGGATGACCAAGACTCAGAAAGGCACGCCTATAAATCACCAGTAGAGCGACTTTGACGAAAGCCATACTGGCGATCAGATAGAACGTTGTGAGGTGAGAGATGTTTAAGAATCTTATTGATAATAGATTAAAAAACTTTAAACAAGCAAGAGATTAAAGCTATAGGACGGTAGTTTGAGGGATTAGAACGGTCACCCTCTTTAGGAACAGCGTAAATGTAGACAAATTTCCAGCAAGAAGGAAAGGTAGAAGTCGAGACACAGTTGAGAGAATTTGGCCAGGCAGGTGCTAAGCACTGAAGAACAGTTTTTGAGGACAATAGGAGGGGTCCCATGAGGACAATAAGCCTTCGGAGGGTTTAGGCCAGCGAGGGCATGGAAAATATCATTACGAAGAACTTTAATTGTAGGCATCAGATAGTTTGAGGGAGGAGGAGAGGAAGGGATAAGCCCAGAATCAACCAAGATGGAGTTGTTAGTAAAGGTTTGAGAGAAGAGTTTAACTTTAGACAGAGAAGAGATGATAGAGGCGCCATCACGATGAAATAAAGGACGGAAAAATGAAGAAGGGGGGATTGGAGTTTGAGAGATTTTGACATTTTCTGTTTATGAAAGTGTTTGGCAGTTGAAGGACAGACTTGGCATAATTCCGGGCAGAAATATAAAATGCATGATATTCAGGAGATGGAAGGCTCAAGTACCTTTTGTGGGTAACCTCTCTATCATGTATAGCACGAGAATAGGCTGTGTTAAACAAACGTTTAAAAGGTTTAGGTTGACAAAAAGAATGAGGAATGTACGCCTTCATGCCAAACACTATCACCTTTGTTATGCGTTCAGCACACAGAAATGGGTGTCTGACACTGAAGCAGTATTCAGTCCAGAAAAAAATCAATATAATACCTCCTCAGGTCCCCCCTTAATAGTAGAGGCAAAACGCCAGAGGCACCTCCGTTTTGGGGGAGGAATTGGAGAAATAGGACAAAATACAGAAATGAAATTGTGACTGGATGAGCCCAACGGAGAAGATGAGGTAAGGAAAAAATCAAGAATGTTGGGCATATCTCCAAGACGGTCAATAATATGAGTAGGGTGTTGCACCAGTTTCTTTAGGTTATAGAGGTTGATTTTTAAGTGAAGAATGTGTGTATGGTAAGTGCATGTAGTTTTTTTTTCAGAAAGAGAGTTGTCATTACAGGGCAGGGTGTGACTGTCCTCTTAAATTGTGAGACACAAACTGATATCTTTACTGGAAAGTTCCCAGTATCCCCTGAACAAGTGCTATTAGATCTTGATGGGAGTAAATTACTGTTTCGGTAGGTCTCTACTACCTCATATATATATATATATATATATATATATATATATATATATATATATATATATATATATATATATATATATATATATATACGCAGGGGAGGGTAATGATGGTAGCATTTGCAACACTATCTTTTTGGCACCACTGCAATTGGTTGCAGTTGTGGTGTTGAGAGGAGACCGGATATGCGTGGCCAAGCAGGTGGCAGGACTTGACAGAAGAGTTTAAAGAGGAACTGGTAGCAGTGAGACAACAGTGCGAGGGACGCACTGATGTCATCGAGACCAAGGTGGAGAAAGTGCAGGAGGAGGTGACAAGAGTGCGGCGCTTCCTTGAGAAGCAGTCTTTTGGCACGTGGGGCCGGTCTGAGTTTTCTGAGCCAGCAGTCCCTACGCATCCTCGGAGCCTGGTGATGTCGGATGCTGTGACAGCAGGATTCAGTCGACGCACCTGTGGTACGCGCCTGCACCCGAGAATGATGTTATCACCCCACCACAATCTCCGCCACCACCATCTGTCGCTGGATCCGCCTGGCATGTAGATTGAACCTCTATCCAGCGCAAACCGGCTGTGTTTGGTGGGCAGGTGGCCTGGCAGGCATACCAGGCACAGTTTGAGTTTCTCGCTCAAGGACAGGGATTGAAAGACCAGGAGAAAACACTACATCTCGTGGCCAGTTTGCGTGGGCCAGCGCTGGAGATCCTGGCACACATGACGGCGAGCCAACGATCGACATAAACGTGGTGGTTGAGGCGTTAAGGAGGCGCTTCGGAAGTGTGTTCCAGGCCGAGATGTACAGGGAGCAGCTGAAGGGCAGAACACGTCAGCAGGCGATAGAGTCGTTGGTGCGCCATGTGTACCCAGTGGCCCCAGAACAGATGGTGACGGTACTGTCTCAGGATGTTTTCTTAGACACACTGAAGGATCAGCATGTGCAAATCTACGTGAAGCAGGCGCATCCAGCAGATCTGCAGCAGGCACTGGTGAGGGCCATGGAATTTGAGGCCTTCCTGTACACTACCACCGCCGCTGTGACGCCACATCACCGCTTCGCCGCCCAGAAGCCGCCGCGCCGCCACCTACCAGCTCGCCGCACGCAAATCCACCAGTGGAGGAGGAGGTGCACCAGCTCAGGTGAGTTTAGTGGCTTCTGCTGGAAGTGTGGCTAACGTGGCCATCGTGGCAATGACTGCCGTGGTGAGCGGAGGACACGTTCGCTGGAGGATGAGCGAGCACGTTCTCCCACCAGGGCCTGCTGCGAGAACTGTGGACGGTAGGGGAATCGCCGTGCTACCTGCTCGTAACTACGTCTTGATGACGGGAGGAAACGAAAG
>NC_059279.1:10050138-10080138 GCF_017591435.1 Portunus trituberculatus | reverse complement strand
CACATGGAAGTTGTGCTGTCCTGAATGTTATCAGCTGCTAATGCTTCAGCGAGCTGCTCCTCCGTCTCTAATCCATCCACTACGTCCTCCGGTAAATTCGTTGCAGTAACGCCAAGATGAGATTTCTGGCCAAACATTGCTTCATAGGGTGTTCTCCCAATTCCTCTGTGAAACCGTGTGTTCTTCTGCCATTGCACGAAGCGCAGTCCTCAGACCATTTTGTTGTGTTATAATCTTTTTGCCAGCAGGCAAGTATTGCTTCAACGTCTTTGTTAGCCCTTTCTACAGAACCTTGAGATTGAGAATGACGTGGTTTGCCATGGACTAACTTGCACCCGGGCCACAGGACGAGGACTTCCGTAATCAACTGTTGAAAAAATACGAGCAGCATTAAGTAAAGTGAAAGTTCTTAAAACAGAATGTTAATGTATTTGATGGGTTTTGAGCTAATCTGACACTCTTTAACAAAGGCGGAGGTAATAACGATACTAAATTTTTTCTTCTTAGTTTCCCCAGCCCCACAACCCATCACAGCTGAACATACCTTATTGCAAAACTCTCGACCATTGTCAGATTGTAGGATATGAGGAGCACCTTTGTCGCAGAATATGTCTACCAGGTGGTAGGCGACCTCCTCAGCAGTTTTCGTCTTCAGAGGTCGGAGGCACACAAACTTAGTTAGGTGATCTTGGTAGTTCAAAATGAACCGATACTCCCCGTCTTGCTGACTCTGCATGTCAATCAAGTCAACCTGTAATATATAATATCCACTAATATTTGTTGGTTTACTGAACAGACTAGATAAAGTTCATTCAGGGCACAAAGAGAAAGAGAGAATATCCTACTTCATAAAGAGAGCTTCATTTTCCATACCTGGCACCTTGAATTCATGCTGTTCGAGAGAATTGGCTTGACAACCACAGACTTCCGGACACTGGACTTTTTCAGTTGACATTCTTCACAGAACTGCAGGAAGACTTTTATTTGATCTATAGTTATGTTTGCAAATTTTTCACTCAGTGCTTTGGAAAGAATATTCCTCCCTCCATGTCCATTTGCAAGATGGGCAGCTTTAATGGCATCAAACAGATCTTCAGAACATACGTATCTAAGAACAGTTCCTTTTTTAACCAGTTTTTGCACTGTTGTCCCTTCAACGGATATTTCCATGACATCGTATTTTCTTAGAAGCCGATAATCCTTTTGAGTCTTCTTTACCTCAGGTTTTCAAGTTCTTTCATTTGGTTAACAATTTCCTCGTATTCACATTTTTCATTAAACCCGATGCATTATAGGACTTTTTTTCCTGTGCTTCAGACAGCACTGAGTCAAATTTCACCTTCACTCCATCCATCGCTGGATAATAAGTAGAGTACCAGACCACAGGAACACCACTAGCTTCACTCCTTGTAAGCAGAAGCGTGAACCACCGAATGAAAGAACCTTCACTAATGCCCGACTGAGAACTAACTGCCAGTTGCTGTGGTTATATATTTTGTTATTTTGCAAAGTGACATACTAAATTATGGGGGATTTTGCAAAACACCCGGTTATCATGTTTTTTTGCAAAGTAACCTGACATTTTTGCAAAATAACCTGTTTGTGTGTTTTTTTGCAAAGTAACCACACGATTAAGGTGATTTTGCAAACATACCACGATTTTGGTATATTTGCAAAATGACGGTCAGAATTTTGCAAAATCACCGATTTCGCAAAATAACCGCAACATATATATATATATATATATATATATATATATATATATATATATATATATATATATACCAAATACTCGTCGCAGACAAGTCTGGCGGACGACAACTACGCACCACTGGCCGACATGAAGCCTCTCAGCATTCAATAGTGTGCGTGGCTACTACCACTACAATACAGTTTACTACTGAAACTATACAAAAGATGGTGGGGGCACACAGCCACCCAACAAACCCCACTGGTGACCACGGCCACCACAACAGCAAAAACAGGACGAGACAAAGCGTGTCTCTCCGCGTCGCCACACCCGAGTGGACGAACGCACAACAGGAAATGCAGCCCCAACCGGCTACACTTTCCTCAGGACAACAAGCCCGTTGTCCTACACAGCCACGGTCTACCGAGTAACAAGCCAGCTACTCAACAGGAGGGCACAACTCCCAGACCGATGACTAGTGAGTAACAAGCGAAGCCCAGCAACACGAATCTCCCTAACACTGTGCCAGACCGACGAGAGTGCGTGTCTATCTCCGCTGAAGGCTAGCTGGTTACTAATGTGAAGCTCGCAGGCACACAAAATGGTGGAAACAAAGAGGGGGTTTGGCCGCACAACGGAACAGCGACAGCCCGCGCTTGGGCCAGAGGCTACACATATAATATAATTAAATAAAGGGGAAATAATGCGCTGGCCCTCACAATATATATATATATATATATATATATATATATATATATATATATATATATATATATATATATATATATATATATGTATATATTGTACTTTTTTATGTTACGGCATATAGCGCCTGTAGGTACACTTGAAGAGCGTTTGGGAAGCGCTGTTGAGCTTCCGCAAAGTAGTGGCGCAGGTTATTTTACTTATAGTGGTACCCGTTTTAGAGCCCATATCGCCCATCACCCAAGCGAATTTTCGATGTAACCACCCAGAACCTGTGTATCATGGTGACACGTAGGTACCTTTAAACCAATAGACAAATGGCATAGTTTGAAAGCGGTATATGGTGAGATTCCAGTCCCACGCTCACCACCTTATATACTAGGCCACCGCCTTCCTATATCATATTGCATATATATATATATATATATATATATATATATATATATATATATATATATATATATATATATATATATATATATATATATATATATATATATATATATATATATATATATATATATATATATATATATATATATATTCAAGATTAAAAATAACGATTCCAAACACAGACTTGTAGTCTCCTTCTGGGGAGGGGACCAGAAATGTTCCCAGGTCAGACTGCTGTCTTAACGACCACCCCAAATGAGTTGACACCTCCCTTAACTTTTTATACATTAACTTCTGCAACATTCGAGGTTTTACATCTATTTTTCAGTCTGTAAAATATCACCTCTCCTCTACTAATCCTCATTTTCTTTTCCTCACCGAAACACAGCTGGCTGAGGCAACTGACAGTCTCTGTTCCCTCCTACTGTCTTTATTCTCATTTTCGTTCCAAATCTGGATGTTGCGTTTTATGTGCGCAACGACTTAACTTTCTCTCATGCCCACCCTCTTGAATCTTTCGAATTTTCCACCATCTGCTTACACTCAATAGTCACTTTCTAACTAAATTTATTTGTGCTGTCTATCTCTCCCCTAAATCCTCTGACTACAGCAAATTTTTTTACTATTTTACTTTCAAAATGGACACATTATGTCCCTCTACCCTTTCGCAAAGATCTCCATCCTTGGAGATTTCAATGTTCACCACCAGCTTTGTCTTTCCTCTCCCTTCACTGACCATCCTGGTGAACTATCCTTCAGCTTTGCTATCTTCTTGACCTAGAGCAACTGGTGCAGCACCATTTGCAGCTCAGGAATATTCGTATTCCTGACCGTCTTGGAGACACGCCCAACATTCTTGATCTCTTCCTTACTTCTAATACTTCTGCTTAATCTGTTATCCTATCATCTCCTGTGGGCTCTTCCGATCACGACCTCATTACTGTATTTTGTCCTACCTCTCCAATCCCTCCACAGGATCATCCTAAGCGGAGGTGCCTCTGGCGTTTTGCCTCTGCCAGTTGTGAGGACCTGAGAAGGAATTATGGTGATGTTCCTTGCAATGATTACTGTTTCTGTGTCAGAGACCCATCTCTTTGTGCTGAACACATTCCTCATTTTTTATTATCTCAGCCAAAACCTTCTAGCCCTTGGTTTAATATAGCCTGTTCTCGTCCTATACATGATACACAGGTTCCCCATAAAAGGTACTTCAGCCTTCCATCTCCTGAAGCTCACGCACTTTATATTTCTGCCCGAAATCATGCCAAGTCTCTTCTTCAATTTGCCAAACACTCCTTCATAAACAGAAAATGTCAAAATCTTTTAAACTCAAACCCCCCTCGAGACTTCTGACATCTTGCTTGTGAGGGAAAACAGGAGGCCACGATCTCTCGCCCTCAAAATATATGATGTTGTGCCAGGAATAATTGGATTAGCCCTTTGGAAAAGGAAAACAACACAAAACAGAGACAATATGATAAACAACCAAACCACTGCTGTCGTGTGCAAGGAAACGGCATGCTGAGTCACCGGGGTTGGGTGCACCGGTGAAGATCCACTCAGCAACAAGCCGGGAGGTGAAGTCCAGAAGCTGGAGTGCGGCAGGGAGACGACAGCGGTAGCAGATGGAGATACGGAGAGAAGCAGCAGGAGCCCAGGCTGGCTGCTTTTCCGGTGAGACGAGGAACCAGCTTGAAGAGAGGCGAGGTGTTCACCGTGGGACGGTGTGCTGGTGTCTGTCCTGGCTTCAAAACCTGGATCCAATTGTAGCCTCGGAAAGGGAGGAGCCAAGGCCAGTAGCAAAGCCTCGTGGTACCAAAGCCTCATGGTACCAAACTTAACAAGGACCGGCCCGTGGGGTATAACGAAGCCGGCAGAGCGTATAGTAACTACCAAGGCCAAGGTAGTTTAGGAAGGGAGGAAAACCTGGCACGGCGTATCTCCCTCACATTGCTAAAAAACATCTCCAATAATCTTACTTCTTCATCTTTCAATCCATTATTTCATCCTGATGGCACCACTGCCATCTCTTCCTTCTCTAAAGCTGATTTATTTTCTCAAACCTTTGCTAACAACTTCGCCTTGGATGATTCTTGGCTTGTCCCTCCCTCTCCTCCTTCCTTTGACCACTTCATGCCTTCAAACAAAATTCTTCGTAATTATGTTTTCCATGCCCTCGCTAGCCTAAACCCTCAGAAGGCTTATGGACCTGATGGGGTCCCTCCTATTGTTCTCAAAAACTGTGCTTCACTGCTTACACCTTGCCTGGCCAAACTCTTTCAACTTTGTCTGTCAACTTCTACTTTTCCTTTTTGCTGAAAGTTTGCCTACATTTAGCCTAGTCCTAAAAAAAGAGTGACCGTTCTAATCCTTTAAACTACCGTCCTATAGCTTTTATCTCTTGCTTTCCTAAAGTTTTTTAATCTATTCTGAATAGGAAGATTCTTAAACATATGTTTCTTCACAATCTTCTATCTGATCGCCAGTATGGGTTGCGTCAAGGTTGCTCTACTGATGATCTGGTTTTCCTTACTGAGTCTTGGGCATCCATCCTCTTTGAGAGATTTCGGTGAAACTTTTCCTGTCTCATTAGACATATCAAAATCTTTTGATAGAGTCTGACATAAAGTTTTGATTTTCAAACTGCCCTCCTACGGGTAAGAAGGGTTAGCCAAAATGTCTCGTAAAAGAAGTTAAGTCGTAGGAAGACGGAAATACAGAAGCAGGTGGGGAGTTCCAGAGTTTACCAGCAAAAGATATGAAAGACTAAGAGTACTGGTTAACTCTTGGGTTTAGGAGTTGGACAGAATAAGGATGAGAGAAAGAAGAAAGCCTTTTGCAGCGTGGTCACAGGAGGAAGGGAAGCACGCAGTTAGCAAGATCAGTAGTACATTTAGCATGGAAAAAGCGATAAAAGATAGAAAGAGATGGAAAATTTCGGCGGTGAAAAAGTGGCTTAAGACATTCAGTCAAGTTGATAGACGGAAGAATTGAGTTTTTGAGGAAATGAAAACTACTAGATTTTCTCTGCCCAATCGGAAATCTTAGAAAGATTAGAAGTCAAGCGTTATGTGGCGTCCCTGCGTGATCTGTTGACTTAATCATCCCTGAATGGACGTGGAAACATATAGGGTGGTATCATTAGCATTGAAGTGGATAGGGCAAGAAGTTTGGTTAAGATAATCATTAATGAACAATAGAAAGAGAGAGAAAGAGAGGAAGGAACACCATTATTAATAGATTTAGGAGAAGAACATTTGCCATCTACCACAGCAGTAATAGAACGGTCGAAAAAGAAACTTGAGATAAAGTTGCAGAGAGAAGGACAGAAACCGTAGGAAGGCAGTTTGAAAATCAAAGCTCTATCAAAACATTTGATATGTCTAACGTGACAGCAAAGTTTCACCGAAATCTCTAAAAGAGGATGACCAAGACTCAGTAAGGAAAGTCAGAAGGTCACCAGTAAATTGACCTTGACGGAAGCCATACTGGTGATCAGATAGAAGATTGTGAAGTGACAGATGTTTAAGAATCTTCGTATTGAGGATAGATTCAAAAACTTTAGACAAGGAAGAGATTAAAGCTATAGGACGGTAATTCGAAGTATTAGAACGGTCACCCTTTTTAGGAACAAGCTGAATGTAGGCAAACTTCTAGCAAGAAGGAAAGACAGAAGTCGATAGACAAAATTGAAAGAGTTTGGCCAGGCAAGGCACTGAAGCACAGTTTTTGAGAGCAATAGGAGGGACCCCATCAGATCCAAAAGCCTTTCGTGGGATAGTAAAGTGTACGCCAGCGAGGACATGGAAAACATCATTATGAAGAATTTTCATTGAAGACATGAAATGGTCAGAGGGAGAAGGAGAGGGACGAACAACCCCAGAATCATCGAAGATGGAGTTGTAGTTAGCAAAGGTTTAAGATCACCTATAGAGACAGAAGAAATGGCAGTGGGATGAATAAAGGAGGAAAAGATAAGTAAAGTTATAGGAGATGTTTTTGGTAAGATCCCAGAAGTCTTGAGTGGGAGTTTGAGTTTGAAAGATTTTCACATTTTCTATTTATGAAGGAGTGTTTGGCAAGTTGAAGAACAGACTTGGCATGATTCTGGGCAGAAATATAAAATGCGTGTGATTCAGGAGATAGAAGGCTCAAGTACCTTTTGTTGGCAACTTCTTTATCATGTGTACCACTAGAACAGGCTGTGTTAAACCAAGGTTTAGAAGGTTTAGGTTGAGAGAAAAGAGTGAAAAACGTACGCCTCCATACCAGACAGTATCACCATTTATAAAAGTGTTTGGCAAGTTGAAGAACAGACTTGGCATGAGTTTCAGGTGATGGATAACCTCTCTATCATGTATAGGATAAGAACAGGCTGTGTTAAACAAAGGTTTAGAAGGTTTAAGTTGAGAAAAAGAGTGAGGAATGTACACCTCCAAGTTTTCATCTCTGTTATGCGCTCACCACACAGAGACGAGTCTCTGACATGAAAAAAGTAGTAATTCCAGCAAAATCAGTATAATACCTCCTCAGGTTCCCCAAACTGGCAGAGGTAAAACGCCAGAGGCACCTCTACTTTTGGAGGATCCTGAGAAGGGATTTGGAGAAATAGAACAAGATACAGGAATGGGATTTTGATCGGAGAAGCACAATAGAGAGGATAGGGTAACATCATAAGCAGAAGGATTGGAGGTAAGGAAAAAATCAAGAATGTTGGGTGAATCTTGAAGACGATTAGGAATACGAGTAGAATGTTGAGCCAGTTGCTTTAAGTTATGGAGGATAGTAAAGTGTAAGGCTAGTTCACTAGGATGGTCAGTTAAGGGAGAAGAAAGTCAGAGCTGGTGATGAAAATCGAAACATCTAAAAGATGGAGATCTCTGCAATAGGTTAGAGGGACAGAATATGCTATACTTTATAAATTAAATACTAAATGAATTTACTATATTCAGAGGAGTTAGGGGAGAGATAGAAGGTACATATATATTTAGTAAGAGTGACTTTTGAGTAAAAGCGAGATGATGGAAAACACGGAAAGTTCAAGTTTATGTTTAGTTATGATGTCCAATCACTTTTGACTAACATTAATGTAAACGAGGCGATAAATATGTGTAAATTCTGTGTTATCTAGATATTTCGCAACTAGAGCCAACCCAGAGCAATACACTGTCAGCCTACCCACTAAATACTGTATTATTTTTACATCTTAACTTTTGTATTTAGTCATTATTTTAACTATTTTGCTTTTTATATTTTATATCCATTTTATGTTTCCTTATAGACCACTGAAGATAACATAAGATATCGAAACGTTTGGGTATATTAAAGATGATGTATTTAGTCATTATTTTAACTATTTTGCTTTTTATATTTTATATCCATTTTATGTTTCCTTATAGACCACTGAAGATAACATAAGATATCGAAACGTTTGGGTATATTAAAGATGATGTTTATTGGTTTCCTCTCGAAACACGGAAAAATGTACGATATTTCAGGATGGAGTGTGTGATCTATTCCTGATGTCACAAGGGTTTCTTGGTCCCTTGTCACTTAGTCTAGTATTCCCAAAGCAATCTCTGCTCAAACCACAAGTTAACGACATGTAAGTAGCTATTTATACAAGAATGTCAAAAGTGAAAGAATTTCAGCCTTATTTATTTTCAGTTCTCTCTCTCTCTCTCTCTCTCTCTCTCTCTCTCTCTCTCTCTCTCTCTCTCTCTCTCTCTCAATATTAAATGTATATATGATATCCATACTTCCTTACGTTAAATAAAGATAATATCCATGTGATTATGTCGCTCAACAGAGTGAAGCGGCTACAAGAAGCTGGCATCTTAGACGTGTTAATGAATCGGGAAATTGTAAATGCCAGCCGTTGCCTGAAACCACCTGGGACCTTGTCTTCTTCCCTCAGATCATTACAGATGGAAGACTTTAATGGTGTGCTCATCGTATACCTTGCAGGTGTGTGTGTGTGTGTGTGTGTGTGTGTGTGTGTGTGTGTGTGTGTGTGTGTGTAATTCACCTCGGTCGTCTGCTGGTCACCCAGACAGTCTTCTCCATTACGAAGCGAGCTCAGAGCTCATAGACCGATTTTCGGGTAGGACTGAGACCACATCACACACAATACGCACCGAGAAAACGAGGCCACAACCCATCGAGTTACAACCCGTACCTATTTACTGCTAGGTGAACAGGGGCCACACATTAAGAGGCTTGCCCATTTGCCTCGCCGCTTCCCGGGACTCGAACCCGGCCCTCTCGATTGTGAGTCGAGCGTGCTAACCGCTACTGTGTGTGTGTGTGTGTGTGTGTGTGTGTGTGTGTGTGTGTGTGTGTATATGAATAGAATAGAATAGAAAAGAATAGAATATTTATTAGAATGCTCAGACTTTACAAGTAAAGTATGGAGCACAGCTCCGTAGTGAACAAACAGTAACAAGAATAATAATAAGAATAACCACAAGAGTAATGAAAGACATGCAATGTTTCTAAGCAGAAAATAACAAAACGAGATAAAACAGCATTAATAATCAACCATACTGATCATTTACCTAAACTTACTCATTACTAACCTTGTAAACACAGATAACTTTGTGAGAATATTTGCATTTGTATTTTGCAACAACTCAGCAAACTTTAATATTGTTGGTCTGACTGTGTAATAACTTGGTACATATATCTCTCTCCACCTTACAAAATCTTCATTTGAACATTTAAGTAACACATGAAATTCGTCTGCTATTACATTTTCATTGCACATGTTTAATATCCGCTCTTCTCTGTTTACACCTGTGTATCTACCAACATTTACTCGTAATCTATTATTGCATGTTCTAAATCTAGTTAACAATATATGATTTTTTTTGGTAATTTAGTTAGATAAATTTCTAGTTCATAAACACCCTTGAATGTATTATAATTACTACATATAGCTTTTGTTGACAAACCATGATACCAAGTAGTGATCCACTGATCTATTAATTTTCTTTCCACTGCCTTCTTGAACCACACTGTGTTTGGTACATTTTGTGTTAACCAAGTTCCTGTCATACCACATTCATTTAACAAATTCTTTACAGAGGCAACCCAAGGAGAAGTATATAACCCTAACCTGTCAAGATGTAACAGACACTGATACATTACATAAGATAGTTTTGAGTGTTTACCTGTAATCATCCGAGACCAAAAACATAACATCTTACACTTGATATAAATATCCAATGGGTATACTCCCAGTTCACCATATACCATAACATTACTTGTGTTTTTATGTACAAACAACATATGTTTTAGAAACTTTAAATGTAACAATTCTATCTCCTTATAATAAAATGTCCCCAAATTTCAGATCCATAAGTCAATACAGGCAGTACCATGGTATTAAAAGTTCCAACTGCATGTCTACTGGCAAGTCAAATTTTCTACATTTTCCTGCCAAGGAGTACATTGCCCTTGTAGCTTGTTCTTTCAGTTCTAGCTCTCCTTTGCGGAATCTGCCATTATAATTGAATGTTAAACCAAGTTATTTATAATTTTCAACCACTCCAATTTTTTTCACATCCGAAATGAAATTTATATTTGCTCAGGTCAACTTTTCCTCTACTAAATATTACTACTTTAGTTTTGTTTTATTATAATTTAGTTTTGATTTCCATGCATTGCAGTATGTGTTTAATGCTGTCAGAGCCTGTCTCATTCCTCTCTCACTGTCACATAGTATAACAGTATCATCAGCATACATAAGAACTAAAAGTTTAAGATAAGAATTAATCAAATAATGACCAAAGTCTAGAAAACTGCAGTTATATTCAAGTAATTGACTTTCAATATTATTAACAAAAAATGCAAACAAAAGTGGTGACAGATTTTCCCCTTGTCTTACCCCCATATAACATAAAATTTTCAGATATCTCTTGGTTTAACATTACACAAGACCTGATGTTGCCATACATGTTTCTAATTATATTCAGTATTTTCCCATTCACCTTCTCCTTCACCAGTTGATCTTATTGAAAAACATTGCATATAAAGGTAACAGAATGTATTTAGTTGTCTTTATATATTAATTTATTATCATGTCAGTTCCAGGAGCTTTGTTGTTCTTCATTTTCTTTATGTTCTTCAATACTTTCTCCTCTGTTATAGGATCATTAAGTATACATGAGGGGTCAATCTCAGTATTTTGAATATCAGTTTTGTTATTTACTAAACTGTTATCATCAGTGGCAAGTTGCTTAAAATGTTAATAAAATTCATTTAGTTAAATGGGAGTTTCAGAATTTTTCTTTTGACCATTCAGGATTCTCCAGTAAGTTTTAGGGTCACTACATTTAGTTCTTCTAAGTTCATTAACTATGTTAGTTCTCTCTTTAGTTTTCACTCTTTTTAATTATATTTTGTATTTTCTATTTTCTGCTATCATTTTGTCAAAGTTAACTCTATTTTTATTAATATTGTGTTTATGTTTGGCTTCATAATATTGTTTTTTTCACTTTCAAACACTGATAGTCATAGGTGACATTGTTACTCTTTTTTGTGTTTTTTTTTCTTATAATGTGGGAAAGTTGCAAGTGCTGTCTCAATAATAATGTATATCATCAACAGTTAGATCATGGATCTTTGTTACCAAATCATCCACTTTTCCTTTATCAATGCTCCTCTCATACTCAGTACTTTCGTTAATATTCCATTTACCTGGTTTTACACATGACTGTTTTACCTCTTGTGTGTTTACGGATGCAGTTGTTACCTTACGTGTAGTACAAAATTTTAGTTGTGCATGTAGCCCACAGTGTAGGTACATCAGATATTAATGCATCATATTCAAGTATTCTGAATTTTTTTACTGAGTGAATAACCAATGGTGTACCAATAAAATAATCTACAGTAATACTAATACTCCGCTTAACGAACAGGATAGGGGGTGTCAAAGCTGTTCGTAGAGTGAAAATTCGTTAAGCGGGCGTAATTTTCCCATAGGAAATAATGGAAATAGGGGGGATGCGTTCCGAGCTGGTCCCCAACATACCACATGAGTTAAAAAAAAAAAATTATATATACGTTTGGCAGCATATTGGCCCACCGGTGTACCGCGGTATTTCATTAATAATTCACTATCACTCAGAGCCACGGAGTCAAGGTTATCCTCGTGGCATGTGCGTATATGAATACTAAGATATGATATCCATTATAGCAGGCAATAGAGGAGTGAAAACATAAACATCATGATGAAAGTAACACTCAAGCAAAAGGGTCACAAGAAGAAGAAGCGGCCGAGTGGCCGCGAGTCTCCCGCTTCGTGTGTGGCTCATCTTATCTTTGTTTTATTTTTTGGTATTCCATGTAAGATTTCACTATGCATTACAAAACAATCCTTTCTTGAGGGCAAGGTTTGTAAAAAGCTTATAGAAATGTTGTTTTGTGAACATAAATGCATATATAAGAGACAGTAACACCACCTCCAGAGGTAGTGTTCCCAGCAACCTCAGAGCAACCTGATACCAACCTTGTTACCGTCCCTCCAAGCGTTCATGGATGCCATTTCGCTGCAAGAGGTTGCTCTGACGTTGTTAAAGAATCTTGGATCCAGCTCCAGGAGCGCAAGAGACAGCCAATCACAGCGAAGCTGCCGCGTTCGGTCCTTCACCCGGCAAATTCAAACCCAGAAAATTCGCTAAAACGGATGTGATTGTACGTTATGCGGACTTTTTGGTCTAACTTTATATAGTAATGTAATGGTAACTTTATTTATTTGACTTTATGAGATGATAACTATTTAGTCTGGGAATATAAGTTAAGTAAAAAATATAAAAAAAATTATACATTTATTATTCCAATAGTTTGTTCATGGATGCCATTTCGCTGCAAGAGGTTGCTCTGACGTTGTTAAAGAATCTTGGATCCAGCTCCAGGAGCGCTAGAGACAGCCAATCACAGCGAAGCTGCCGCGTTCGGTCCTTCACCCGGCAAATTCAAACCCAGAAAATTCGCTAAAACGGATGTGATTGTACGTTATGCGGACTTTTTGGTCTAACTTTATATAGTAATGTAATGGTAACTTTATTTATTTGACTTTATGAGATGATAACTATTTAGTCTAGGAATATAAGTTAAGTAAAAATATAAAAAATATACATTTATTATTCCAATAGTTTGATTTAACGTTGATAACTTGACTTAACAAAAAGAGATCACTTATGAATTCAGATAGACCAATAAACAGAACAATAATTCGGTAGAAGCTGCCACCAGACCCTTTCGTCCCCCAACTGTTAAGAAGGAAGACTTAAGGATAAAAAAAAATATCTAATAATAATAATAATATTAAGATAGCGTGATCTTTGGAGACTGATTTACGTGAGAAAGTACACCTCAGCTACCCGTCCGGCCGTCAGATCTCCACGACACTGAGACACTACGAGTAAGACACATAAGAATTACCAAAGAAAAAAAATTCACACTGAGATTTCACTGACTAATTTTCCTATTACAAAAATAAATAGTATGACAGAGGACGCTAAAGGACACTGCCACCGTATCCAGAAAAAAAAAATTCACTTCACAAATTACTGAGACAAATGGGGGGAATGGGTAGTGTACTGTGTGTGTTTGTGTGACACCGCCGAGATACGAGACAGACTGGCTCTCCAACGCTGTATCTGCGTGAGTGAGAGACGAGACGCACTCCAATGCTGTATCTGCGTGAGTGAGAGACGAAAGCGCACTCTTAATAGCTCTACGAATTAGTCTTAATTAAACATGTTAAATTTTACCACTGAATGATTTCTCTAAATGAATATGAGGGATTTCCAGATAAGGGGATGACCCGTGCATTGACCATGTACCTGCGTGAGTGAGAGACGAAAGCGCACTGAACTCTAGCTTGAGGGAATAGCGTGTTTAGGAGAAAGAATCGGTGTTCAAAATTTTGGGTTACAATATTAAGTTTCATAATGGGAAACAACTTATTTCATTTTAGGGTTCTGACTATACTAATGTTAACACGAATGAAAGACAATATTATTAAAGTTAAATTGGGGAACAGTGATGCTTACAATTTTGTATGGGATAGTAACATAACATCTCTCATTCATTACTTGCTTGCTGTACTATTCACAGTCTGAGGGTACTAAGGTTCATAGCCAATAGGGATCCAGCTTACTCCAGCCAATCACCAGCGCGTAATCCATCAGACGTATGTTTGTTCATATATTTGTTCTGGGAAACCACGTGTGTGTCTGGGTAGGGGGGATTATGTATGTATGTATGTACAGGGAGTGAGGAAGGCGCTGTGCACCCTTCCTTCGAATTAAAGAGCCTTTGAATACCAGACATCGAAAGAGTCTTAGCAGCCTTACTCACAAAACTCGAGAAATATGACCAGAGATATTGACTAAAGTGCCGCTACTGCCAGTACTCAGCCAGCTCTGACCCGCACACTGAAATGATTTTCCACCTTACATTTCACACCACATACCAATATTGTCACACAATCACTATTATTCTCTCCTCCGGAAGGGACTAGTTTCCAAGTCTATTCACACTCTTCAATGAGTCTGCGGGGAGGTCTGCGGACTCTGGGTGGCAATTGTTCGTCCACCGGGTCTGGTTCAAACACCGTTTGTAGCGGTTTCAGTAACCACCCTTCACTACCATGATATGGTTTTACTTGGCCTGCTGCCCTTCGGGTCCGCTTTCCAGTGAACACATTTTCCACTACGTATACACTTTGTTCTGGTATGATGTCACACACTCGATAAGGACCGTCCCATTTCACGTTCAGTTTGCGGCATGTGCCCGGCATTGTTGTTTCTTTTCTAACCCACACCAAGGTGCCAATCTCCACACTTTGGCTTTTCCGATTCCTATTCGCATTTTCCTGGTAGCTACGAGTCATTTTCTGGTAGGTATCTCGTATGAGAGCGTGGGCAGTCGCCATCTCATCTTCACCATCTATCGAAGAAGAAGCCAAAGAACGGTTGTTGTCCTGTGGAAGTGTGAACCGCCTGGTTCATGATGCTTTGGCATGGTTGAAGGAGTGTGGGCCAGCGAAGAGGGTGACCCTGACACAAGGCTGATAGGACCGACTTCAGCGTCCTATACATTCTCTCTGTCACTCCATTGCCTTGTGGGTGATAGGGGGTAGTGTAGTAGAGGGTTATCTGGTGTTGTTGGCAAGATCTCTGGAACTCTTGACTGGTAAATTCCCCTCCATTGTCCAACACGATGCCTCTCGGTGCTCCGTAGTCTGCCAGATACTGTCTCAGGGCGTCAACAACATGTGTAGCGTGTTTGGTTTTTAGAGGGAAAAATCTGACAAATCTACTGTAATGATCTATAACTGTGAAGACATAACGGAATCCCTGGGATCCAGATACCATATCATTGAGATCTATTCTTATTCTCTCCAAGGATTTATACACAGGGGGGAGTTCTTTGTACTGTTGGGAAAGACCTTGAGTTCCCTTGAATCTCTGGCAGGTAACACAGCGTTTGATATAGTCACATACATCAACTTTCAGATTTGCCCAGTAATATAGTTCCTCGGCCTTTTGAATGGTCTTTTTCTGCCCTAAGTGACCGGACAGTTAATGAGCATGATGAATGGCATCCTTAACTAATTGTCGAGGAACAATGATATTATAGTGGAGACTACCATCTGACTTTAGTTTCACGAAATAGAGAATTTCCTCCACTACTGTGAATTGATCCAGAGTAGTTTTTGGCAAACGTTTAATGGGAATTTTTCCACCCTTTAGGTACTCCTCTAACTCTTTCCACACGGGGTCCTCTGTTTTTGCTTGAACTCCTATTGATCATAACCGACCCAGGTGGCCACGGGAGCGCGTTACTAGCCGTACAGGTCGTGATAGATGGTCAGCCTTTACCTTTTACACAGCTATATTCTCTCATTTCCAGAATCCACCTGTTCATCCTCGGAGATTTAGTCTTTCTTTTGAAAATGCTTGTAAGTGGTTGATCAGTAATAACCGTGAATTTAGTACCCCAAAGATAATGATGGAAATTTCGGCACGCGAGAACAATAATTAGGGGTTTTTTTTATCAGTGACTGAATACCGTGTTTCACAAGGGTTTCATTTCTTTGAGAAGTAGCCAACGGGACAGTTGCTATCTGACTTAGTATCCTGCCGACATGCGTGTTGCTTGCGTCGGTAGTTAGGATGAAAGGTTGATCTGATTGGGCCTTAACCAATATAGGGGCTTTGACTAAATGACCTTTTAAAACACTCAAATGCCTCTTGACACGTCTGTGTCCAGGAGAAACCTACTTTGATCTTGGTTAAGTTGGTAAGAGGGGCAGCAATTTTTGCAAATGAGGGTATGTGTTTTTGGTAAAAACCCACCATACCCAAGAATCTACGAACCTGTTTCACTGTGGTTGGGGCCTTCATTTTTACGACAGACTCTACATTCTTCGGAAGGGTCCTAGAAAAGTTACTTCTTTTAATCCAAAAGTGCATTTACTAAGGTTCAATTTTATCCCTTGATCAGTTAGAAGACTGAAAAGTTCCTTTAGACGGCCCAGTAGTTCATCAAAGTTAGTGGCTCAGAGAATAAGATCCTAGTAATTTTTCACCCAACCTTTTTGCAAGAGTGGAGTCAAGACTGAAGCTATTCGCCGAGAAAAAATAGCTGGGGAACAGTTAA
Source organism: Portunus trituberculatus (assembly GCF_017591435.1). Taxonomy (NCBI): domain Eukaryota; kingdom Metazoa; phylum Arthropoda; class Malacostraca; order Decapoda; family Portunidae; genus Portunus; species Portunus trituberculatus. Next base: position 10,063,676 of record NC_059279.1, on the reverse strand, counting down.
GTCCAAAAGGTAAACAACGGAACCTATACAGGGTGACTCCATCACTGAAGGTGGTGAGGTCACGACTCTCTTCGTCTAAGAGTATCTGGAAATATGCTTCGCGCATATCTAGGGTGACATAATATTTATGGCCCGCGGCCTGTTCCACTAATTCTTCCAAGAGGGGAAGTGAGTAAATGTCAATAGCCAGATGTTTGTTTATGTGGCGGTAATCTAGACACATTCGTTTGCTGCCGTCTGGTTTGTTCACCAAGACTATAGGGGACAGCCAAGCCGCCGTTGAAGGTTCTATGATCTCTCTCTTTTCCATATCATGGAGCATATCAGCAATTTGTTTGGTTTTTGCTTGTTTTGGATACCGATACATAGGCATGCGACTGGGTTGGGGATCAGTGATTTTGATGTGTGCTGGGGGACCTTTGATTAATCCTAATTCTTTATCATTAAGAATGAAAACATAGGGTCATGTTGAAGAATAAGTTCTTTCAAGCCTGACTGTTCAGAGTTGGATAAGTGTTACCAATTTTGCTCATCAATCTTCTTCAATAGTCTTTGCACATGATCATCTAGTGGCTCACTAGTGGCCTACCGCCACTAGTGAGCCAGCAGGCTAATATACTGCCATCTCTGGTAGATACATTTTTCACTGATTCCTGCTATTTCACCAGTTTCATCATTGTGGCCCGTAGACTTGTTAAATCTTCATTTATGTACACCTTTCGTTGTCTTCCTTTAATTTTTTTTCTAGTTAATCATCTAATTTTTTTTCTTTCTGTGACAAAAACGTACAATAAGTGGCCTTCCTCCATCTCTAGGCTTCCCTAATCTGTGTGCTACTGAAATTTCTGTGTGTGTGTGTGTGTGTGTGTGTGTGTGTGTGTGTGTGTGTGTGTGTGTGTGTGTGTGTGTGTGTGTGTGTTTCACTGTTTGATATGCTGCAGTCTCTGACGAGACAGCCAGACGTTACCCTACGGAACGAGCTCAGAGCTCATTATTTCCGATCTTCGGATAGGCCTGAGACCAGGAGTGTGTGTGTGTGTGTGTGTGTGTGTGTAAGTAAGTGAGTACAGTTTAATGCCGTTATAAGATATACAATCAGATTTACAGTCAATGCATATATCAGGCACAGTCTGTTGAGTAAAGACTCCTAAGACAGACGGTTTTAATCTAAAAATTGTACGCAATGAAAGCAAAATATACATTTTATTTATTTTTTTTCTTTATTACGTTATGGCCTATAGCGCCTATAAGCATACTTGAAGAGTATATGTGGACAGTACCGTTAAGCTTCCGCCCATTAGTGGCGTAGGCAGTTTTATTTAAAGAGAGCCCATTTCATCACTCAAGCCCATCATTGGTTTAGCCATCTAGAACCTGGGTATCATGGTGACATGTAGGTAATTCAAACCACTGGACAAATGGCATAGTTTCAAGGCGGTACGTGGTGGGATTCAAAATCAAGCGTTGACGTCTGCCCGATGATAAACGGATAGACAACACAAAGCATAGGTTGAAGTTTAAAATAAGTGAAACAACATTTTTATCAGTACAGTCGAATAACGTTAAGGTACTCACACACACACACACACACACACACACACACACACACCGCGTAGTGTAGTAGTTAACACGCTCCACTCACAATCGAGAGGGCCGGGTTCGAGTCCCGGGAAGCGGCGAGGCAAATGGGAAAACCTCTTAATGTTTGGCAGTAAATAGGTACGGGATGTAACTCGAGGGGTTGTGGCCTCGCTTTCCCGGTGTGTGTTGTGGTCCCAGTCCTACCCGAAAATCGGTCTATGAGCTCTGAGCTCGCTCCGTAATAGGGAAGACTGGCTGGGTGACCAGCAGGCGACCGAGGTGAATTTAACACAACTGTATAAATATGTGTATAAACATTCAATAAAAAAAAAATATGAAAGAAATATTAATAACAAGTAAACTAATAAACGGATACACAACACAAAGCATAGGTATAAGTTTAATATAAGTGAAACAACATTTTTATCGGTACAGTTGAACGTATACACACACACACACACACACACACACACACACACACACACACACACACACACACACCTACCTTTTGAATAATTTTAGCGGTGTACCCGTAATGCCAATATTTTCATATCTACTAAATAATATTTCGTGGTCTAATGTGTCGAAAGCCTTAGATAAGTCCATGAAAATTCAGACAACATAGAGTTTCTCTTCTGGACATTGATATACATTGTTAATAAGTTGTTGTATCGCCGACTCTGTGGAATGATTACTTATAAATCCATGTTGTTGCTTAATTAAAAAAAAATATTCCAGGAAATTTACTAAACGAGACCAGATCATTTTATTTTTTCAAAAACCTTGCTGAAGGCTGGAAGAATGAAGATTGGACGATAATTATTTAGTTATTTTCGGTCACCAGATTTTAATATAGGGATTACTTTTGCCTGCTTTATTTGATTTGCAAGTTTTCCTTTCCTTAATGAGAGATTGATAATACGAGTCAACGGTGTAGATATAAGTTTGGATGTTTCTTTTAGCAAGTTAGGAGTTACGTCATCATACCCCGGTGTGGCCGGTTTTAGGGAGGCGATACATTGTTCTACTTTGCTCCTGTCAGTTGGCAACAAATACATCGAGAATACTGGTGGGTTATTTATATATGCTTTATAATTATAGTCAGCGTTATTAAAACTAAAGTGATCTCTAAGAAAATGTTCATTGAACCTATATTAACATTAGGAAATGGTGGATTTAATTCAATGTTTTTTTTCTCTGAGTTACGTTTTTTTTTTTTTTATTATGAAGTGAATTTAACGTTTTCCATAACTTTTTTGGAATCCCTTTATTTTCATTAAATTGCCTTTTATAATACTTACTTTTTTACTGATCTTTAGATACTTGTTAGCTTATTTCTATATCTTGAATAGGTGTTACGGTAAGTAAATGGCGACTTTCTATCTAATTTTTCCAGTGTTTTTTTCTTTAATACTATTTTTCAATACAGTGGTAATGTAAGGACTAACATGTCTTTTTTGTTGTTGAGGGTAATGTTTTCACGGGAAAGTGCTTCTCAAATGATTCATAAAATGTATTAAAAAAAAAGAATATAAACGTTAATTGGACATTCAGATTCTAGTATCCTATTCCAGTTAATTCTAGCAAGATCAATGGAAAAAAAAGTTATAAAGCAACTGGCGTAATTAGTCTTATCTTGATAAAGATAGGATCAGGGCTAATATTATGTAATTTATAATAAGATAGAGCCGGAAAATTGTGTTATATCAATGGCAATTATATAATTAGTGATATTATCTAGCAAATGCATGAGTAGTCCCTATGTGATCTATTAGTGTCTCGGTAGTATTGATGACTCTTGTTGGCTTGTTTATTACGGATTAGAATGAAAAGGAAAACATGAGATTCACAAAGTCACTAGTATCTGCGTCAGTCTTTCAATAATTTTGTATTAAATATGCCAAAAAATAAAGACATCTTGATATTTCTTGTCACATAGTAATGATAACATGACATTCATTTTGTCAAGAAAGCTATTGAAATTACCGTTAGGCAGTCTATATAAGCACATGATTAAATATTTTTTTCTTCGAAAACACATAAAGACACTAAAATATTTTCGTTAGTTACAAAGTCACTTACCATCACAGAGGTGTCTGCTACCTCCTTAGGAGGAGGTAGTAGACCCCTACTGAAACGATAATTTACTACTAGCGAGGTCTAATAGCACTAGTTCAGGGGGTGATGTGAACTTTCCAATAAAGCTATTTGTGATCCCGCTGAACCCTTACTTCCCTTTCTGTCTCACAACTCAAGAGGGAAGTCACAGCCTGCCCTCTAAAGATAACTTTCCTACTTTTCAAAAAACTACATGCACTTACCACACACACACACACACACACACACACACACACACACACACACACACACACACACACATACACACCCTTCACTTAAAACTCAAAATTGAAAAATGGCGACTCCAAATCCAGTCCCCTTTTGAAGAGGGGACCAAAAATGCCCCCAGCTCGGACTGCTCTCTCGGTGGAGCCCGAAAATGTCTTGACACCTCCTTCAACTTTTTCAAAAAACTTTTGCAACATTCGCCGTCTTCGATGTAATTTTCAATTTGTAGAAAACCAACTCTCTTATACTAAATCTCATCTTGTTTTCCTCACTGAAACACAGCTGTCTGACGCAACTGACAGTAGCCCCTTCTCTGTTCCCTCCTACTTTCTCTATTCTCATTTTCGTTCCAACGCTGGATGTCAGGTCTCCCTTCTCGTCTAATCAACTCCTTTCCTCTGACTGACTGTCTTCAGCCTCTTTCTCACCAGCGAAATGTTGCATCTCTTTCTATCTTTTATCGCTATTTTCATGCTAACTGTTAATCTTGATAACTACATGCCTATCCTCCTTCTGAAACCTCGCTACACAAGGCTTTCTTCTTCCTCTCATCCCTATTCTGTCCAGCTCTCTAATTCAAGAGTTAACCAGTATTCTCAATCATTCATAGCTTTCTGTGGTAAACTCTGGAACTCCCGGCCTGTTTCTGTAATTCCATCATCCCACGACTTGACTTCTTTTAAGAAGGAGGTTTCAAGACATTTGTCCCAGACTTCAGGATAATTCTTTAGTATTCTTTTAGGGAGCTTGTATTCAAGTGGGCTTTTATTTTAATGTTATGTTGCCCTTGTCAAGTTTCCCTCTTGCATAAAAAAAATATCTAAAGAAGTCAATCTTTCCATTGCTTTTCTAAGAAGTGATATCTGGCTCCTCCTTTGCTCTTGTGAAGCAGGACAGAGATCTTCATTGATGAAGATATCTGTGCCTTTCAGCTTTCTGGAGTTGCGAATTACTGCTTCACAGTCGTTAAAGTTCTCGAGTCGAACCACCACAGTTCGGGAACGAGAAGGTACAGCGGGACCGGTAAGATAGGCTCGTTCAATCTTCTAAGAGTTTCGAGACTGTGTTCGCTGTTTCCTCCTATGTTTCGCCTGTTTTTTTCTTGAATTCCAGTGATTCGTGTATTGTTTTGTACGGTTATAATCTTCTTGCTTATCTTCTCTATCTTCTAGTTGACTTCAACGTTTCAATTGTATTTTTATGTTGTCTGTTAGAACTTTTGAGCACCTTTATCTCATTTTGTAAGTCCTTGAGTTCGTGTTAGGAAAATTCAAAGCTTTTGGTGAGGTTTGAGATTGTCTCTTCTGCAGCTTTCACAAGAGGAGGTAGTAGACACCTACTGAAACGATAATTTACTCCCAGCGAGGTCTAATAGCACAAATTCCAGGGGTGTTGTGAACTTTCCATTAAAGTTAGTTATGATCTCATTGAAAGTTTTCCTTTGTGTCACAACTCAAGGAGTCACTGACAGCCTGCCCTCTAAAGATAACTCTCTTTCTTCACACAAAATTACATGCATTTGCCACACACACATGCACACACACACACACACACACACCCTTCACTTGAAACTCAAACCTCAAATTGGAGACTCCAAATCCGGCCTCAGAGTCTCCTGGGGAGACCAGAAATGTCCCCAGGTCGGACTCTTCTCTCGATGGCAACAAAAAATGTCTTGATACCTCCCTCGACTTTTTCTTCATTAACTTCTGCAACATTCGCGACCTTAGATCTAATTTTCAATCTGTGGAACACCACCTCTCCTTTACTAAATCTCATCTTCTTTTCCTCACCGAAACACAGCTGTCTGAGGCAATCGACAGTAGCCCCTTTTCTGTTCCCTCCTTCTTTCTCTACCCTCATTTTCGCTCCAAAGCTGGATGTTGCGTCTATGTGCGCAACGACCCAACTTGCTCTCGTGCCAGCGCTCTTGAATCTTCTGAGTTCTCCACCATCTTTCTTACACTCAATAATCATTCTCTATCTAAATTTAGCTGTGCTGTCTATCTCTCCCATAACTCTTCTGACTATAGTAAATTCTTTGACTATTTAACTTCTAAAGTGGAGCAAATTCTGTCCCTTTACCCTTTCGCAGAGATTTCCATCCTTGGAAAATTTCAATGTTCACCACCAACTTTGGCTTTCCTCTCCTTCATTGACCATCCTGGTGAACTAGCCTTCAACTTTGCTATCCTCCATGACCTAGAGCAACTGGTGCAACACCCTACTCGTATTCCTGACCGTCTTGGAGACACGCCCAACATTCTTGATCTCTTCCTCACCTCTAATCCTTCTGCTTATGCTGTCACCCTATCATCTCCGTTGGGCTCCTCCGATCACAATCTCATTTCTGTATCTTGTCCTATTTTTCCAATCCTCCTCAGGATCCCCAAAGCGAAGGTGCCTCTGGCGTTTTGCCTCTGCCAGTTGGGGGACCTGAGGAGGTATTATGCTGATTTTCCTGGAATGATTACTGCTTCCGTGTCAGAGACCCATCTCTTTGTGCTGAACGCATAACAGAGGTGATAGTGTCTGGCATGGAGGCGTACATTCCTCATTCTTTTCTCAACCTAAACCTTCTAAACCTTGGTTTAACTCAGCCTGTTCTCGTGCTATACATGATAGAGGTTGCCCACAAAAGGTACTTGAGCCTTCCATCTCCTGAATCTCATGCACTTTATATCTCTGCGGAATCATGCCAAGTCTGTTCTTCAACTTGCCAAACACTCTTTCATAAACTCAAACTCAAACTCCTCGTGACTTCTGGCATCTAGCCAAAAACATCTCAAATAACTTCACTTCTTCATCTTTCCTCCTTTATTTCATCCTGATGGCACCACTGCCATCTCTTCTGTCTCTAAAGCTGAACTCTTCTCTCAAACCTTCTCCACCTTGGATGATTCTGGGCTTGTCCTCCTCTCCTCCTCCCTCTGACTATTTCATGTCTACAATCAAAATTCTTCGTAATGATGTTTTCCATGCCCTTGCTGGCCTAAACCCTCGGAAGGCTTATGGACCTGATGGGGTCCCTCCTATTGTTCTCAAAAACTGTGCTTCCGTGCTTGCACCTTGCCTGGCCAAACTCTTCCAACTTTGTCTATCGACTTCTACCTTTCCTTCCTGCTGGAAGTTTGCCTACATTCAGCCTGTTCCTAAAAGGGTGACCGTTCTAATCCCTCAAACTACCGTCCTATAGCTTTAATCTCTTGCTTGTCTAAAGTTTTTGAATCTATCCTGAATAGGAAGATTCTCAAACATCTGTCACTTCACAATCTTCTGTCTGATCGCCAGTATGGCTTCCGTCAAGGTCGCTCTACTGGTGATCTTCTGGCTTTCCTTACTGAGTCTTGGTCATCCTCTTTTAGAGATTTCGGTGAAACTTTTGCTGTCGCGTTAGACATATCAAAAGCTTTTGATAGAGTCTGGCATAAAGCTTTGATTTCAAAACTGCCCTCCTACGGTTTCTATCCTTCTCTCTGCAACTTTATCTCAAGTTTCCTTTCCGACCGTTCTATTGCTGCTGTGGTAGACGGCCACTGTTCTTCTCTAAATCTATTAATAGTGGTGTTCCTCAGGGTTCTGTCCTGTCACCCACTCTCTTTCTATTATTCATTAATGACCTTCTTAACCAAACTTCTTGCCCTATCCACTCCTACGCTGATGATACCACCTACATCTTTCCACGTTCTTTCAGAGACGATCCAACCCTTCAGGAAGTCAACAGATCACGCAGGGACGCCACAGAACGCCTGACTTCCGATCTTTCTAAGATTTCCGATTGGGGCAGAAAAATCTAGTAGTTTTCAATGCCTCAAAACTCAATTCCTCCATCTATCAACTCGACACAACCTTCCAGACAACTATCTCCTCTTCTTCAATGACACTCAACTGTCTCCCTCTTCCACACTGAATATCCTCGGTCTGTCCTTTACTCATAATCTTAACTGGAAACTTCACATCTCATCTCTTGCTAAAACAGCTTCTATGAAGTTAGGCGTTCTGAGGCGTGTCCGCCAGTTTTCTCGCCCTCCAACTGCTAACTCTGTGCAAGGGCCTTATCCGTCCCTGTATGGAGTAATCTTCGGAAGGTAAGGGGTTCCAGTCACACAGTTTTACTAGATAGGGTGGAATTAAAAGCTTTTCGTCTTATCAACTCCCTTCCTCTGACTATCTGTCTTCAGCTTCTTTTTTCCCCGCCGAAATGCTGTATCTCTTTTTATCTTTTATCGTTAATTTCAAGCTAACTGTTCTTCTGATCTTGCTAACTGCAGGCCTCCCCTCCTCCTGTGGCCTCGCTGCACAAGGCTTTCTTCTTCCTCTCATCCCTATTCTGTCCAACTCTCTAACGCAAGAGTTAACCTGTACTCTCAATCATTCATAACTCTGGAACTCTCTTCCTGCATCTGTGTTTCCGACCTCCTACGATGTGTCTTCTTTTAAGAGGGAGGTATCTAGGCATTTGCTCCCTAATTTTGGCTGACGCTTTTCCTTTCAGTAGACAGCCAGCACTCAAGTGGGCCTTTTTTTTTTTTTTTTTTTTTTTTTACCCTTGACTGGCTTTCTTTCTTACATAAAAAAGCATTTATTAATATCGGATACGGAAGCACAGAAGTCAACAATGCCATCAAGAAGGACAAGATACTACTCTACTACAAAAACATCATGTCCACAGAATACAACGATGAACGTATCATCAAAGACATTATACAACACCACGTCAAGCCTACAAACGAAGAACACACCATTTCACTCATTATATACTACAACACAAAGAAAATATCACAGCTGCTGATAAAGAACAAAACAACTACGAAAAAAAAAAAAGCCTACAAGAAGACCACGTCATCTACAAACACACCTGTAAAACTGACAATTGTGGACCTCAAATTTATATTGGGATGACACGAACAACTTTGTCGAGGAGACACCTCCAGAATGGAAAGATAAAAAACCACTACACCGTGGCACATAAAACCACCTCTACAAGGTAACACCTAGAAGAAAATACTACCATCATCGACCGTGAGAGAGACCCACACCGCCTAATATTCCTGGAATCATTATACATAGCACAAGAAAAACAGTTATGAACCTACAAACACAAGATTTACAGATATTGCCTACACAAAAAAGAAAACTAATGCGATTTGTCACCGCAGCGAGCCCGCCACCCACAACACAGAACCAGCTAATTACATCGCTGCCTCCACTGTACCAGACCATGCAGTGAGTCAACCAATCAGGTTGCGCCAAATCACTGGTAACTTCTATCTGATCCACTCACAGGATATATAAGCAGCACTAACCAAACTTTTGACACATCACACACTACACAGATTCAACTGTACCTTGCAACCGTAGCAGCAACACCTCTTTCCCAATGCTCCCACCACAGCCACCTGGAAACCGCAGTTTTACACCTGAACGTGACTTCAACTAGAAAGTCAGGTGGTACAGGCACTTTGGCGGTCGTGCCCCCAGACCAGAAAGCTGTAAACGTCCTCACACCCCAACACCGTAGCTCGCCCGTCCTGGTCGCTGAGCGAAAGTTTTGGTGGTCCTGCTAACCCGTGCTGAGAACAGCCACGCCAGCGATACTTATTAACCTTGTTCAGAAGGCTTCACACCACTCACCTGCCAGCTGCACTTGTGCATCGAGGCAGAAGGCTTCACACCACTCACTTGCCAACTGCACTTGTGCATCGAGGCCCTCCTTGCTACCAGCCCGCCCTCGTGCAGTTTTTCTCATCTACAAAGAAGCGTCCTGCCACCTGGCTTAAATAGACATCTCCTGTTTCCCAGGGTTGAGAAAGTATTACCGGAGGCCATACGACGTTCGCGGGAGCCACCCTCTGAGTTGAGGCCCCTTGATAATATCTACCACTCACTGGGTATTCGCAGGGCTTCTCTTACTCTATCCTTTTCTTTTCTTCCACTTTCTCACGCCCGCTAGCTGGACTGCAGTGGTACAAAGGTGAACCCCCTGGGCTTGCTTCAGGGGGACCTCTCTAGAGAGGTGCTTAAGAAAGCGGCAGTCTAGGGCAATAGGGACATAGGAAGTCTCTTCAGAGGCAGCTTCTCCCTGCTTCTCCACGCCTGTTAGCAGGCGGGTGCCGCGGGAAGAGAAGCTATAGGTATCCACCTTCCCTAGGTAGCTGTGTTTCTGCTCTTGTAGTAGTCTTGTTCTTAGGACACCAGGCTTCCGAGCTGGGTTTTTGGAGAGGCACGTATTGGGCATAGGAAATCGACTAGCAATCAACCTGTGCTCAGGGCTGCTGAATCCTTGCCCAACGCGGATCTAACACATACACTGACACTCGACACATTTCTACACTTTTGTTGGACTGTATTTACCATACCTACCAGTCTACTGATCGCCCCAAAAGATCACCAAACTGTCTGCTGACCCAAGCAAACAGTTGGCAAGACATGGCAAGAGTGAAAATCAAATCAACGAACTGCAAAGACGCAAGGAAACGATCTCTTCTCTCTCCAAGAATGACATTTATATAACCAAGATAATAGCTCTCAGCGATGGCTTATTTGTCATAACAACTGACAATGACCAAGACGAGCTTTTTCAGGAGGGAACTGTAGAAGATCTAGCCAGCATGGATTGCAGCCTATCGTAACACCAGAACTTAAAGCCAAAAGATCCATAATTGTATTTAACGTTGACCAGCACATATGTAACAATAGCGAAGATGATATAATGGTACCTAGAGTTACAAACACACAACAACTGGTTCGACAACAACGTTGACAGTATTAAAATTCCCAAACTTAAAAACCATCAAGATCACCTTTAAACAAGCAACAATAACTAACAAAGCAAAAATGCACAGCCTTAAACTTTTTCATATGAAAATTCCATCTCACCAAATTCACCAGGAAAAATTTTACAATATTAAAACCTGCTTTCGATGCTATAAAATTGAAGATCATCATACCAATGCATGCTCTCAGGACGCGAGCTTTAAGCAATCTGTTCCGAGTGTTCAGATATTGGCCACGCCTGGAGGGAATGTGAGAAATAGATTAAAAAAAAAAAATGCTTAAACTGTGACGGGAATCATCGCACCCTCTCTATTCAATGCAGAAAAAGGAAGGAATCATCGCAACCGTAAATCACTTACTCTCAGAGGCAGACTAGAACAGCATTCAGTGGAACCATGCGCGCTTTGGGGTCCGAGGGTCCTGTCCACGATCCGAGTGTAGGTTGGGCTTCCTCACTCGGGGCAACGGTTTCCGAGCGGGTGGGCTTTGAGATAGGAGGTACCCAAAAAAGTATCTCCTTTACCCCATAAATTCATGTGAAAAAGCCCACATAGTATAAATAAATATAAAAAAATTAAAAAAAGGACGGTGGTGGCACAGGGATAATGTTGACGAGGGTCCGTGACTATCGAGGGAAGCGAGCCACACACTCACAAGAGGACTCAGGCAGACTCACTCAGAAAGGCAGGACTGGCAGGAAACACTTGGTACAGCTTCTTACGTCTACTTGGCTATAACACAGAATATAACAGGCAGTGACAGAGTAATACACAGGGCGGGCACGGAGACAGCGGTAACAACAACGACGGAGAGGAGACTGAGACTAACTAACACAAGTTGGCGGGGATAGGAGCACCGGAGGACAGACTGTCCTCACACAGGAAGACTGGGTAGACGCCAAAAGCGGGGACCAGGCCACCAGCAAGCAACCAGGCCTAGAGCAGAGCGGGGGCGAGAGAGCGGGCGAGGGCAGAGACAGCCAACCTAAATATAGCCGCCCCCCCACATGTAATGCCGCCATTGGCTCGCCTCTGAGCCAATCACCGCTGCTTTATCCACATGCACGGCCATCATATCCGGGGCCCACTTCCTGTCTTTTTCTCTCAATACCACCTCACTCCAACATACCCGGCAACCTCGCTAGCCAAACTTTATCCCAAAACTCCTGACACCATTGTTACAAACCGGCCGCCCATCCACACAGCAGCAGCACAGCAGGGACATACACACCCAGCAACCACGGGGCAAGGCAGGGCACCCAAGGTCCTTACCTCAGCTTCCAACGCCGCAAACGTAAATCACTTACTCTCAGCAGCAGATCAGGACAGCATTCAGGAAGGGAACAGCACAGGGACAATGTTGACAAGGGTCCGTGACTAGCGAGAGAAGCGAGGCACACAATCACAAGAGGACTCAGGCAGACTCACTCAGAAAAGCAGGACTGGCAAGAAACACTTGGTATAGCTTCTTATGTTTATTTGGTTATAACACAGTACATAACAGGCAATGACAGAGTAATACACAGGGCAGGCACGGAGACAGCGGTAACAAGACCGATGGAGAGGAGACCGAGACTGACTCACACAAGCTGGCGGGGACAGGATTACCAGAGGACAGACTGTCCTCACACAGGAAGACTGGGTAGACGCCGACCGCGGGGACCAGGCCACCAGTAAGTAACCAGGCGTAGAGCAGAGTGAGGGCGAGAGAGCGGGCGGGGGCAGAGACAGCAGGCTTAAATACAGCCGCCCACCCACATGCAATGCCGCCATTGGCTCGCCTCTGAGCCAATCACCGCTGCTTTATCCACATGCACGGCCATCATACCCGGGGCCCACTTCCTGTCTCTCTCTCAATACCACCTCACTCCAACAAGTGACTACCTCCCCGCCGCAACACTGCCTTCCCCCATGAAAAATAGTCGTCCCGACTATTCATTGTCACAATCACCACACTCCACAACATTGTTCTGGTGTGGTTGAAGAGAAACACCGGGAAAACTTCCCTGTGTTTATTGTAAGATACAAAATGTACTGGAGGCTTAGTAGCTTGGTAACGAGTAGCCGTGAGGGAGGCTTGAGAAGTAGCCGGCGGCCAGAGAGACTTGTAGTCAGAGCGGCTAGATGAAGCTTGTAGCTAGTGTGATGATGCAGAATTACAGTCTACACACTGGAGTGTGACTGTAGACAGAAGACTGTAGAACTAGACTGGCTGTGCAGGACAGTATAATCACTCAAAGAAGGAAGGCAAGTGGATTGCCAAACGGAGCGGGAGCCTGTTCCTTAAGCTGCGTTAGGAACCGGACTGAGCGTAGCGGAACAATACACAGCCCCAGTACACCATACGGTAGAACATTACATTACCCCGCGCATAAAAATAGTCTGTCTATGATAATATAGTTTTCATCGCCGTCACCCACCACCTCGCTGTCGCTTCTCACCTCACTTGTCCGACGACGAAGGTGGTCCCTGCTGGCCCCACAAGTATCCTTCCTCCACAAATGCGAATTTTGCCAAACACGAGTTCTTTATACCATACAAATTGCCTAAAAAATGCCTCAATCAGTCTTTGGTCATTGCCAAAGTCCCTCTTTTGACCCCTACAATACCATCTTTCGAGTTTAAATAAAATCTTTTGCCTTCACATATTAGAACACATGTACAAAACATTTGTGATGCTTTCCTCGTCTTTACTCCCGTTTTTCCACCCGTTTCTCTCGCCCACTTTCGTCCTTGTCGCCACCACCATTGCCCTTACCCCATCGGTACCACCCGTTGCGCTGGCAGAAGCTATGTTGGTGGTAAATCACCAGAATTTGTTCCCACACTAGCAAA
>NC_059279.1:10047766-10049638 GCF_017591435.1 Portunus trituberculatus | reverse complement strand
CTCGGAAAAAGGTTAACAAAACCGGATAAAAGAAGATATGTGGATGGAAAAGTTGCAGAAACTGAAATTTTTATGAATAACAATGATGGACAGATTCAAAGAATAGCATATGAAGTGATTAGAGAATTGAGTGGCAATGGCAGTAAACGTAAGGAAATGCCAATTAAGGATAGGCAAGGTAACTTACTGACCAAAGATAGAGATATTAATTACAGATGGAAAGAGCATTTTGAGACTGTTCTTAACAGATCAATACCGCCAGAGGAGGATATACCACCAGCACAGGAAGACCTAAATATAGACATAAGAGAGATGAGGTTAGAAGAAGTGGAAAAGGCAATACGAAAGTTGAAGAATAATAAGGCTCCAGGGGAGGATGGTTTATTTCCAGAAATGTTTAAATCAGCAGATGATAGATTAGCAATGATCTTGACTAGTAAATTATTTAATTAGATATGTGTGACAGGATCAGTACCATCTGTTTGGAAGAAGGGTGTCATTGTTGAAATTCCAAAGAGAGGAAGGAGACCTCAGTGAATGTGGTAACTGGAGGGGAATAACTTTGTCAACAATAGTCTTTAAAATTTTGGGTAAAGTATTGTTAAATAGGTTGGAGCCTGCGGTGGAGTATATTTTGAGGGATGAGCAAGCTGGTTTCAGAAATGGACGTGGATGCAATGACCAGATATTCATTGTACGACATCTAATGCAACAGGTAAATGAGATGAAAGTCCCTCAAAGTCTTTACTTTGTTGATTTTGAAAAGGCTTTTGATAGTATTTCGAGAAGGTCTTTGGGGAAGATTATGAGGCATTATGGAATACCATTAGAGTTTGTGAGGATCATTATGAGTATCCATGAAAATACATCTTGTATAGTGATGGTTGATGGTTGTTTGAGTGAATCATTTGAAGTTAGGTTGGGTTGGATCCAAGGTGGTTTCTTGTCACCTTTACTACTTGTATTGGTCATTGACAATGTTATGAAAAGGGTTGCAGCAGAAACAGATGCTGGTATACTTTGGGAAGAAAACAGAAAACTTGTGGACTTGAATTATGCAGATGATATAGTTTTGATGTGCAATGGACCAGGAGAGATGCAAAGAGTGTTGGACTGCTTAGTGAGAGAAGGGCGAAAGATGGGACTTGTTATTAACTGCAGAAAAACTGAAATCAGCAATATGAATATGGATAATGCGCAGGACTGCTTAATTGAAGATATGATTGTAAAGGAAATTGAAAGCTTTAAATACTTGGGTACTTATTTAGTTAAAGATGGTTCTTTGAACTTGGAATTTGAGAAAAAAATAAAAAGGGCTAATGAGGCAATGAAAATGGAATAATAATTTTTCTGTGCATACAAAAATCAGGATTTACAAGGTAATGGTAAGGAGTATTTTAATCTATGGACACGAGTCTTGGTACAGCACCGTAACTACTGATAATAAATTCCTGGTATTTGAAAATAAGGCACTTAGAAGAATTTTGGGAGTTGAGTGGTGGGATAGAATATCAAATAATACAATTAGAGAAATGACAAGGGTGCAACCTGTTGATGAATATGTGAGGCTCTCAAGATGGAAGTGGCTGGGACATGTGTATAGAAGACATGGACTGGTGCGTGGTACACCAGAATGGGTGGCACCTGGAAGAAGAGGTAGAGGAAGGCCAAGGGAGACGTGGCTGAGGACAATGAAACGAGAAGTGGGTGATGAATGTTAGGGAGACCTTCAGGAGATAGCTCAAGATAGAATGTGGTGGCGAGAGTTCATTGAGGCCCTATGCATCCCCGAGGGTGCCACAGGATATGATTGATTGATTGAGTAGTAGTAGTAGTAGTAGTGGTGGTGGTGGTGGTGGTGGTGGTGGTGGT
>NC_059279.1:9970266-10042766 GCF_017591435.1 Portunus trituberculatus | reverse complement strand
TTATTCCCACTGCGTAGTAGGGTCAGCCGCAAGAGTTAACTTCTTTCATCTGTTTCTATTCCTTTGCGTCCTTTTCTTATTGCCCAAATTTATTCATGTCACGCTTCAGCACGTCTTTCCATATTATTCTCTGTCTTCACACACCCCTTCTCTTCATAACTGGTATCAGCATTTCCTCCACTGGTTGTTTTTCATCTTCTCTCTTCACATGACCAAATGATCTCAACCTTGCCTCTCTTATCTTCTCTTTTATGTTACACACTCCACACAGGCTTCTTATATCTTCACTTCCTCTCTTTTCTAACAGTGAGATACCAACTATCCATCTCTCCATTCTCATCTCTGTTCTCTGCATAATATCCTATACTATACAAAAGTACTGGTCATATTACATTTTTTCTATATCTTCATTCTCAATTTTAACGATATTTTCTCTTCTAGAATGACCCCACTAACTTATCCCCATTTATACCATGCGTGTTTCGCCCTTTGTCTAACTTCTTCCTCCGTAGCCTACCTCCTTCCTCTGCTATTGTGATTCAAGATATTAAAAACTCATCTGACTGTTTAATTCTTCTGCCATATTCCGATATAGTATTGATTTCCTCGTGTCTTTCTCTGCTGCTTACCATTACCTCTGTCTTCTCTGTATTCACTTTCAGTCCTTTTCTCTTCAGGCTGTCCTTCCATGCCAAATACTTTTTTTTTTTCCTAAGGACATTTATCAGGAAAAGAATCCATGAGTATAAGTGACAAAGACAAGATTACGGAAAAGTAGTAGGCAAGGCACGGATGGATTGGTTATGTGGTGAACTCAAAGGAGAAGATTGGTTGGTTAATGGATTTAACCGTGTTGAGAGGCGCAGGGAGAGATATGTCAGACCACTTTCTGGTTGAAGGGAAGTTTAAAATGGGTAGGAAATGGAGTAAGGCAAGACAGTGGGGAAGAGAGAAAGGTCCTGAAAGCAAGGGAGCTGGAGAAGGAAGAAAAAATTATCGAGGAAATGGTGACTAGAGAATGGAGGCAAACATAGGTACAAGAGGTGGGTTATGTGGAGGTTGAGTGGAGCAAGTTTAAGAAATTAGTAGTGTGTGGTATGAGGAAGGTAGAAGGTGGGGTGAAGAGAAGAAGCGAGTAGTGGTGTGAAGAGGTGAAGGCGACTGTAGAAGAAAAGAAGGCTTTTGTGGTATGGCTGGAGAAGAGGGAAGGAGTGTCACATGAAAGGTTCAAGGAGTGTAGAGATCGGCCGAGGAGACCGGTTGAGGGAAGTGAAATTGAGGGCGGATGAGAGATGAAGGAAGAAGTCGACGGAGGAAGCACATGAGTATACGAGATGTTCTGGAAGGAGGCGAAGAAGACTACCTAGGAGAGGGCATTTCAGTAGGAAGGAATGGTGAAAGCAGCAGATGGTATAGGATGCTAGTAGAGCAGGAGGAACTGAAATGATGGTGGGGCAAGTATTCTGAAGGCCTTCTGAATGTGGAGGAGGAAAGTGAGCCGGAGATCCGGGTCGTTGGAGGAGTGGTAAGAGTTAATGTGTTACCGAGTTTGAATGAGGAGAGTGTAAGACGGGAGGAGGGCAGGAGGTCCGAGGCAGTGAGGGAGATGAGTAGTGGAAAGGCACCAGGTTTGGATGGCTGGCTGTGCAGCAAAGTGTTTGATGGCACGTGGGATCAGTGCCATAGAGTGCCTGGTTAGGCTGTTCAGCGTGTACTTTCTTACTGGTATGGTGCCCTTGGATTGGGTGAGTGCGAGTACATTCCCACTCTATAAAGGGAATGGTGACAAACATGCATACTCAGAACACCAACACGACGAACAGATAAAAACATAAACTAAAAATAGCAAGGTGGTCTGCCCACCATCTATAATCTTCTCCTGTCTTTCAATAATTTCTAACTTTACTCTTATACCTCTATAAATAAAAAAAAAAAAAAAAAATAAAAAAAATAAATAAAAAAAATGCATACTCAAACCAGAGGTATCAGTCTGCTGGGTGTGGTGGGGGAAGTGCATGGGAAGGTATACTAATAAAGAGAATCAGGGATAGTACAATGGGAGTAATCTCTAATCTGTGATGTCCAAGGAGGTTTTAGGAGAGGTAGGGGGGATGTGTGGATCAGGTGTTTGCGGTTAGGCAGATTAATGAAAAGTATTTGGAGAAAGGAAAGGCATTTATGGATCTAAAGAAGGCGCACGATAGGATTGATGGGGATGGAATGTGGAACACATTGAAGTTGTATGATGTAGGTGGTAGGTTGCTGGAAGGAATCAAGAGATTCTACGTGAATAGCAGGGTATGTGTAATTTACCTATGATACACGGAACTAGGAACATCCACTCGAGGTAGCTGGAATTTGCCCGAGTTTAGCTGGACAAGTTGGGACGGCTAGATATCCATTCTGGCTCCTCGTATGCTATCCCAGTAAAAAAGCAAACATGAAATATGTGATGAAAATATATGATTAAAAAAAAAAAAAAAATGGGTATAGATTTTTCATATTAAAATATCAAACAATATTTCATCAATCTACCATATATATATATATATATATATATATATATATATATATATATATATATATATATATATATATATATATATATATATACACACACACATATATATATATATATATATATATATATATATATATATATATATATATATATATATATATATATATATATATATATATATATATATATATATATATATATATATATATATATATATATATATATATATATATATATATATATATATATATATATATATATATATATATATATATATATATATATATATATATATATATATATATATATATATATATATATATATATATATATATATATATATATATATATATATATATATATATATATATATATATATATATATATATATATATATATATATATATATATATATATATATATATATATATATATATATATATATATATATATATATATATATATATATATATATATATATATATATATATATATATATATATATATATATATATATATATATATATATATATATATATATATATATATATATATATATATATATATATATATATATATATATATATATATATATATATATATATATATATATATATATATATATATATATATATATATATATATATATATATATATATATATATATATATATATATATATATATATATATATATATATATATATATATATATATATATATATATATATATATATATATATATATATATATATATATATATATATATATATATATATATATATATATATATATATATATATATATATATATATATATATATATATATATATATATATATATATATATATATATATATATATATATATATATATATATATATATATATATATATATATATATATATATATATATATATATATATATATATATATATATATATATATATATATATATATATATATATATATATATATATATATATATATATATATATATATATATATATATATATATATATATATATATATATATATATATATATATATATATATATATATATATATATATATATATATATATATATATATATATATATATATATATATATATATATATATATATATATATATATATATATATATATATATATATATATATATATATATATATATATATATATATATATATAATTCTGATTTGACACAGGTGGAACCAAAATATCTCTATCTTTTGGACAAACTTGATTAGCTCTCTGAAGTTGATGGTCTTTACTAAAATCATCATCATCATCAAAATCTTTTTCATAATTTGGCACACAGCTCTTATCAATGACAGAATCATCCGAATATAAATCCAGTGAGGAATCGCTTTCTGATGAGGTATTGCTAGATGAAGAGGACTCGCTGTTAGATGAAGATGATTGAATATCAATCTAACCTCCTTTCTTTGGACTCATCGAAGATGGTTCCTATGAGCGCAAACTATCGACATGTGAATTGATGCATATATATATATATATATATATATATATATATATATATATATATATATATATATATATATATATATATATATATATATATATACATATATCGCTCCTTTGCCAGAAGAGTGGCATAACTCAAAGTATGGCTGTGTGCCAAATTATGAAAAAGGTTTTGATGATGATGATGATTTTAGTAAAGACCATCAACTTCAGAGAGCTAATCAAGTTTGTCCAAAAGATAGAGATATTTTGGTTCCACCTGTGTCAAAATCCAGAATTACAGATGCACCAATATTAGACAGTTTTGTAAAGAAAGGTATCAAAAGAAGGAAATGCCCAGAAAAATGGAAAAGAAATGTTCAGAAAAAGCTTAGGAATGCAGGCAAGATGTATGAAAAGCATGCAAAAGGAAACCCGATTAGAGCAGAAAGAAAACTTAAATCACCTTGTGATGAAAAATGCAGATTGAAATGTTCCCAGATCATTACTGAAGAGGAGAAAAATGGAATACTAACTTCATATTGTGATCTGGGTGATATAACAAAACAAAGACAGTCCATTGCAAATTCTATGAAAGCTGTTGAACCAACCTGCAGATACATCCGAATAGGAGGCAAGCGACCACCAAGAAAACTTAATAATGCATTTTATTTCCTCACTGACAATAAAGAAATTAGAGTGTGCAACCTGTTCTTCAAGAACACTTTATACATAAATGATCGCCCTATCCGAACAGCTTTGGAGAAAAAGAATAAAGCTGCTGGTGGTCTAATTGAATCTGATCTAAGAGGAAAGCATGGTAAACAAGTCAGCTGTCAGTCAAGAAATGAGAGGGGCGGAGAACTGCTGCTGTGCTGTGCCATGCCTATGTCTCATCCCTGTTAGGTACCTGGTAACTGAACATGGTTACGTCTGCAGGATCTGTACACTTGGAAAATGTATAAGTAATGGCTATATTTATGATCCATTCATATTCTAGGTCGCTACTGTTTTCTCTTAATGTTTTTTTTTCTTTAATTAAGGGATATATATTTTTCAGTGTCTCATTCTTTAGAATTTATACAGACACATATAGTTTCAAAAATATATTTGATAACTTGACTGATGAACGTATTTTGCAATATATCCTCATATTTAGTCAATATATCCTTGAATTTCTCCTAATACAGGGTACTTCTGGAAGAGCTTATCTTCAAGCCTTGTCAATATGATTGACTTTCTACCCGCCATCACTGTTCCAACCTCAGCTAATGCGTTCCGTATATTTAGGAGGTGGAAGTGGTAACCCTAGATGCAGGGGCCCAGCTAGTAGTGATGGGCGAACCTAGTACTTTCTGCAAACCGCGTATTTCGGTATTGATTACACTGAAACCGAGTAAACCGAGTACGAAATGATTACTTTTCACTAACCTAACTTAACGTAACCTGAGCGGAGATAAAAAAAAAAGTAAGAATATAGTAAGGGAGAGAATCGTGCAAGAAAACTAATTTCTTGGTGTAGTTAGATTGAGATTTTTAACTTCTTCAGTACAAGGTAGGTCGTACATCATGAGACCATGTTTCACTTGACTTTCAATGTTATTATAATATGAGAATGTGAATTATGTGCATGCACTTATAGTTGACATTAGCAGATAATTTCTTTCTTGATATAACTAAAATAGAGAAAAATAATAGTATAATGGATATAGAATGCCAGAAGCTTATCATAGCGGGGCTCAGCGTCACCCTACCTCTCTCCACCCTCCTCTCTTCTCCTCCTAACTCCTCCTCCTCTCTCCCTCCATATCTCCTTAACCTCCTCCATCCACTTCCCTCTCATTCCTTTCTCTCCTTCCCTCTCCTCTCTCTCTCTTTCACTCCCCCCTTCCCTCCATCTCCCTTTCCTAAAGGTCATGTCATATTACTTGACCCTGTTTTATTCCACTTCGACCAATAGACTTGCCTCCTTTTCGCTCCTTCACTTTCCTTCCAATCTCTCCATTGATGAGAGAGAGATAGAGATCCTGTCCGTCACCCCCATCCTCTCTCTCGTGGCCAGCGGGTAACGCAAGACTGTGGTCACTGGCGTCTGGCGACTTGCTGCCAACGGAAACCCGTATATCCTCCCTAGAATCCTTGCGTAACGTATATGCGCGGCCGAGACCAAAATAAGCCAACCGGATGGAAGACCTTGTATATCTGGACCAAGGATTCTATGGCCCGTATCAAGAGTCACGAAGGTTTAAGGTCGAGGGTAGAAGGGAAGGTAATGTGGTACCAATAGTCACTGTCATTATTGGAACGAAGAGCAGAGAGAAGGTCGAAGGGAAGGCATGGGTGCCCCCGTGTCTTCCACGTGACCTTCGAAGAAATATTTTATAATTTTCGTAAGCTGGAGTGACCAACAAATAGTATGAACTAAAATCAACATCAAGTGGAAGAACGCAGTGGATCCAGAAAGCTTGCCACCTAGCTGTTTTATGAAGCTTATGTTCGTTTGTCAGTAAAGTTACACTGTTTATTTCATGGTAATAGATATTTTCTTTAGTGAGCTCATCATCCAAGCCTATTAAAGACCAAATATGTGCATGGGTTAATGGAGAATAGGAAGTGACAGGTGAACTGCCAACAGACAGAAGGCTGTCAAAGTATGCAAAGAAAAGCCAGTCACAAGGTAGATACAAGCCTGTATAAACAGGTTTAAAACAAAACCACAAAGATGTATGTAGGGATGTAGACAGAGAATTTCACAAGCACCCCACTTCACATCAATCAAGGACTTCTTATCAAACTCTCTCTCTCTCTCTCTCTCTCTCTCTCTCTCTCTCTCTCTCTCTCTCTCTCTCAACAAAGACAGTGAGTGACATAAGCATTGAGTGCAGATTTTTAAGACCTGCATTTCATTGATTTCATTCATTTATTGATTGATTGTTGCCTTTCTGCAAATATACTTTGAACATGTAACGCAAGCCATCTTGCATCTGAAGTTTAGATGATCGAGTATAGCCATACAATGCCCATACATCTCTCTCTCTCTCTCTCTCTCTCTATATGTATATATTATATGTCATTTAAACACAGCAATATATCAGATATCTACTAAACCAGCCATCAGAAGTGTTTTTAAACCTAATAAATGGACTTATCATGCCAAAATAAGTAGGCAATGGGTATGAGCATGATGCTCTATTGTAAATAGAATCTGAGATATCACATCTGTAGCTCCGCATGGTGGCCATATTGGATATCTCTTAAACCAGCCATCAAAAGTGTTTTGGAACCTGATAAATGGCTTTGTCATGTCAAAATATGTAGAAAAAGAGGTATTGCATGATGTTCTAGTGTAAATAGAAGCTGAAATACAATATCGTCAGTGTCGCATGGCGGCCATATTGAATTTAGTGCAAACCGGCCACCAGGGGGCAGGCCCACTTTGTTTGCGATGGTTTTTGAAATCCTTATGGCCATATCTACATCCATGCCAAATTTCAAAAACTTATCACCAAATGCACAATTCTTATGAATTCCCTCTACGCTATGAGTGCAATAATGTTAAAGCCAAGTCAACACATAACTTTTCACTGAGTTGGGTGTGATGTGCAAGGATTTAAGTATAGGTATACTGACAGTATTGTAGTTCTCAAGATGTATAGTCCTGTATCCAAACCATTTTAGGCCATGATTAATGTAATTCATGATTGACTATACTAATGTGTTAACTATGGAATTTTTAATGATAGGAGGCATACAAATTGTGGTCTAGCAGATCCTAAAAAATACAAATTTCTCAACTCTTGTAATGAATTACCACTGCTTCTTGATATGGATTTTGAAAGCCTAATATTCTACCTTTTTATACCGTGCGCTCTAACCTTTTTTAAGAGCCTCTGGTGAGGTACCGTGTCAAAGGCTTTACTGAACTGTAAGTATAGAATGCCATAGTTATTACCCTTATCTACCGCCTCATAAACCTTACTATAAAAACTCAACAAGTTTGTAAGACACGACTTTCCCTTCGCAAATCCATGTTTTTTTTTTTTTTATCAAGTTTGTCCAGGTGTTCCCTAATGTTTTTGGCTATTATTGATTCCATTAATTTACCCATAATTGAAGTTAAGCTGACAGGCCTGTAATTAGACGTTAGGGTTTTATCTCCCTTAAATATGGGAACCACATTAACTTCTCTCCACATTATCGGTACCTCACCTGACTCCAGTGACATCCTAAAAAGTGCTGCTAAAGGCTCGCTGACGACTTCCTTGCTTTCCTTTAGAATCCTTGGATATACTTCATCAGGTCCTGGTGACTTGAATTTCTTTAGTTTATCTATATCCTGTTCTACCATCACCTTAGTTATATGAATATCTGTTGGCTTTTCACTTTCCTTTTCCCTAAATATCAGTTCGCTATTTGGGATTTCTTGCTTGCTTTCTTGGGTGAAGACAGTTAAAAAATACTCGTTCATAATTCTACTAATCTCCTCCGCATAACTAACCATCTCCCCATTTGCTGTTCTTAAGGGACCTATTTCTTCTCTGCTTTTCGTCTTGCATAACTGAAAAAATGCCTTGGGGTCCGTCTTTGCTTGGCTGGCTACCCTCAACTCATATTCACTTTTAGCTTTCCTTGTTAACCTCTTCACTGTTCTTACTAACTAATGGTATAGTGGCCTTATAGCCTCATCTCCTGCCTTTAGACAAACTTATGCCCACTTGTAGTATTTTGTGGGGGTTGGATCCCCTCTACTAGACTAGGTTGAATTGATATTTCTTTTGAGGATTGCGAGCACTCCCCACCACTTTTTTTTTGTATTTGTGACAGAAATGGGTGCTAAATTCATTCAAGGCCCTTAAAAATCTACCAGAATAATTAGTTTTGGTCTCTGAAAGTGAATGGGGGTGTAATTGTAAAAATTTACCTATGAAATCTTGGCATATGAGGTAACTATTTGTTCAGATTGTGGCCCGTCTTACTGTGGTAGTTTTCAGGTTCCATCTCATTATTCTATGCATTTTGAACCCCATATACATATTACATATATGCATCGCAAACTGTTAGAAACGCTGCCACCGATTTAAGAAAAAATGTTTCTTAAATGCGGATTGCTGCGATGTTGTTGGCCCAAGGCCTGTGAAGGAAAGCGTGACACCTGGAGACTGGAGGCGTCTGGAGGCCTTGCCCCCCCTGCACATAGGTTAGGTCACCCTGATAAGGTTAGATGAATTTTATTGGGGGTCTAGGCTAGGTTGGGTAAGGTTAGACTAATTTTACAGAGGGTCTGTGGGGACTGGCCAACCATTTAGGTTAGGTTAGATTAATTTTATGGGTGTCTGGGGGTAGGGCTTGCGCTCCATCTAGGCTGAGTACGTTAGGTTAAGTTAGGTTAAGTTAGGTCTACTTAAAGCTCTCAGGAACTGGCTATTTATTTTTGGGCAAAATGTGGTGCATTTTTTATTTTGAGAATGCTGATTTTGGTTGCAAGTGGTCATGTTAGAAAATGGGTATATCATACCACAACAGTATGCAAGAGTTAGGGAGGCGGTGGCATAGTGGATAAGGCGGTAAGCGTGGGATCAGGCAGACGTCCACACATAGGTAGGAATCCCACCACATGCCACTTTGAAGCTATGGCATTTGTCAAGTGGTTTAAAACTATGATACCGAGGTTCTATAGGTAGTTACACCAAAGATGCGCTTGGATGGTGATATGGGCCCTAATATGGGTACCACTATAAATAAAATTGCCTGCGTCACTAATGGACGGAAGCTTAACAGCGCTTCCAACATCTACTCTTCAAGTATGCTTACAGGCGCTACAGGCCATAATTTAAAAAGATTTATAAAATAAAAAAAGATTATCCCACTAACTAAAAAAAAAAAAAAAAAAAAAAAAATGGTAGCGGCATTTCTAACAGTTTTCAATATATAATTGGGATAGAATAGTGAGATCTAACCAGAGCAGGTCACTTCCGTACCTCGGTTCGCAACTCCGCTCCTCCGTACCTGCGGACCACTAAACGAGGTGCGGAGGTCCGAAGTGCGGTAAAATATTCAAATGCTGAAGTAACAGGTACGGAAAGGCTACATTTTAAGTCCGTACCTCCGCACCTGAGACATGTGGGGAAAGACGAAATTTTAAGTCTGTACCTCCGCACCTGAAACAGGTGCAGAAAAGCGAAGTTTTGAATCCGTACTTCCGCACCTGAGATTTTCAAGGAAAAAAAAAAAAAAAAAAAAAGACGACAGTCCGCACTCCGTAGCATTACTTTCGCCCGTTTTTGGCGGTCTGTGCTACCAGGCATATTTTCCCGCCATTTAAGTGACGTCACTCATTCAGGTCTAAGCATGCTCCTTTCTCTCTCTCTCTCTCTCTCTCTCTCTCTCTCTCTTTGATGATGATCATCATCATCATCATGATAATGATGATGATGATGATGATGATGATGATAATAACAATAATAATAATGATAATAATAATAATAATAATAATAATAATAATAATAATAATAATAAATTACAATGACTTCCAGTTACTGCTAACCGTACATACATTACAATGATTGCAAGCATACATAATCCCCATTTCGTATATATATATATATATATATATATATATATATATATATATATATATATATATATATATATATATATATATATATATATATATATATATATATATATATATATATATATATATATATATATATATATATATATATATATATATATATATATATATATATATATATATATATATATATATATATATATATATATATATATATATATATATATATATATATATATATATATATATATATATATATATATATATATATATATATATATATATATGGAGCTCTGATGTATTATTGACTTGCATTTTGTTTTGATTTTTGAGGTGCGGACTAGATTTTTCGGGCGCGCTTTAATAGTTTTGGGGACGGTACCGGAGGTGCGGAGGTGCGGTACCGGATCGAGAGAAAAAATTTAAGCGCGGAAGTACAGGTACGGACTATCTGCATTTCGAGGTCAGAAGGAGCTGTACCGGACTACCCGATATCCAGTAACACGCCCACCTCTGGATCTAACCAGTAGTTTGATTGAGAAGTACCATTGAGATGGGGAACAATCTGAACATTTGCTGGTGTAGGACAGACTTTGTGTCCCCATGTAAAATTGTATATTGTGACGCAGCCACGGTCAGTATGCCTCGTATCACCGTGATAAATAAACTGCCTTGAAAGGATCTCTCTCTCTCTCTCTCTCCTTTCTTTTTCATATTGTAATGTGCTCTCTCTCTCTCCTTTCTTTTTTTCTTTCTTTTTCATATTGTAATGTGCTCTCTCTCTCTCTCAGAAAATGTTAGACAAAGGAAACTTTTTTCAGCGCAAAAGAAAGGAAAAATGATACCGGTATTACCAGTAGTTTTACGTAAGGTATCGGTATAAATCCATTTCGAAAAGAACTGTATCGGTACGTTTCAGAATATTGGTAATACCTATACCGACTTTTTTTTTTTGTCGATACCACACATTCCTACTGAGAATTGTCCATTACTGTTTGTCTGTGAGACCCTTAACTCCCCAAAACCTTTCCCCTTTTCGATAATTTATTCACTTTAGATAATCGGAAAAAAAGTACATCTAAACCACCTTATTCAAAGAAGTGATTCATATCTAACTTTATTTTACTTTGAAAAAATACAGAAAAAGTGGTCCAGTACAAGTATCTGGGCTATATGATTGATGATCAAATGTAAGGCACTTAAAATATGAACTTGGTTATAAAAAAAAAATGTTATCAACAACTTCACTTTTTTTCATATCTTAAATAACTTGCGTGCCGAGAAATTTTTTTTTAGTATTTTTAAGTAATATTGAGCCAGTTATAAAATATTTGATTACTATATAAATCAGGGGTTCTCAACATTTTTCTCGTAAAGAACCCCGAGTTATAATACCATCTACCCAAACCCCTAGTAATCTGACATCGAATAGAATGTTAATTTAGTGACTGACATTAACTCAATGTGCAATGGTACTGGAAAGGATGTTATTAGATCAGCCATCTAAATACCCAGGACTGGAAATCTTGTGGGGTTCATGAACCTCAGGTTGAGAACTCCTGATTTAAATGGAAAACTAGTAGATCAAGATAAAAACCTAATAAGTTTGTAGAAGTTACTTGGTATAGGAATACGACTGTCGCCTTTGCCCGGTTTATTCCTTCTGCCCACTCCCAACTCACAGAACAACTTTACAGGTAGGATTCGAAGCTTCAGACACAATTTTTATACATATCAGTGAACCACTCATCCAAACACGATCCAACAGTGTTAACATCATTCGCTCGTACAACAGTCATACTGAAAGACAGAACAAACTAACTGCTCATTCACATACATACACTAAACTTTCCCTGATCCTATAGATCACAGTATTGACACGGCTGTGTAGGACGACGCTCTCGTGTACTCCGTCGTAGCTGTGGTCTTTCTGGGCTGCCTTTTTATTCATCTTCCTCCTCGGTTGTTTCTTCGTTGTCCGGATCCACAGCAGGGGGTCGTACCTGGAACAGTATGGGGTATTCCTGTGTCGAGGCATGCCGTCAACCTCAATACTCTGTGCCCATACAATTCTTGTCACCATTCACTTCCAAAGCGGCACCTAGGGCAAGAGAGCTCGCATCCACCCACAGCAAAGCATGCTCCCCCTCAACGTCCCACCGTCCTCTGGCCGGATTTGAACTCTCCACTTTCTTCAAAGTCTCTTTCAGCATTGAACGCAGCTTTGAGTCATTAACCTCGTCGTCCCAGGAAGAGGTAGCTGCGTTGACATGTTTTTTCATAAATGCCGCCGCCGCTCTCAGCCAGCCGCACACAGGTAGGTGGCTTGTCAACTGGCCGCACAGAGAGAAAACCGTCCGCTTTGTTAATCTTTCTGGTATGTCTTTGATGATGTTGTCCCTCTTCCAAAAAAGGCCCCGTTGCTTCCCCCCAGACTCTCATGCCAAGAACTCTACCTCCTTCATAAACACTTTCTGAGGGTTTGCAAGTCAGGCCATAACGGGACAAGTGACGTACAACGTCTGCTACAGAAGCTACATATTCGTTCACCAGCATGTCGTCCAGATACGGCGAGACAGCAGTGTTAATTCTCTCGTCCAAACTTAACACAGTGCTCAGAATCTTCTTCAGGACGAGAGGCGCTATGTTAAGCCCGAATCCCATCCTTGTCAGGCAATACCTCCGCCCTCGAAACAGCACCGTCTGGCACGACCACAGCGATTGGTGCACATGGATTTGCAGGTAGGCTTTTTGCAAATCCACGAGAGCTACTCTGTCCTTGCCTGCGCCACTCGAATCTTCTCTGCGCAAACGTCTGCTTCACCTGTGTGTGCGTCAAGGTGAGAATTAAGTTCACGAAAGTCTAACACAGGGCGAACTTTTTTCTTATTCTGCTGTACAACAGCCATCAGGGGAATAGTTCCTCTCACTGGCCCGTGAAAACTCTCTTCGTATGGGATCAGCCAACCATCTTCGATCCACCGACACAGTTCATTTTCGTATTCCTGCCGAACATCTCGTGATACTCTGTACTCTGGAACTGTGTTATGCAGATGCTGTGGCCCCACTCCACTATACCACTTCCACAGCATAGTCCATTTGTTAGCTTTGTTATCATAAGTTACTGTAAAGTCCCTTTCTTCAATGTTTGTCGACAAAGCACTTCCCGCCACCGACACCACTTTTTATTCCTCGACACTAAATTTAACATCGTCCAGAAAACGCACTGTCACATCACCCAGAACACTTATGCCGCTCATACCCATGCCAAAGTCGAAACCAAGCGGCCTGTCTCGCATCACGAGTGCACTCACTGATACAGATGGTCCTGACAGTAACTTAATTTTCACCTGGCCCGTCCCTACACACTCAAAACGGTCACCACTTATTGTTGTTATGCTCACACTGGCTTTCCTCCACTGTGAGCACATGGGGGGTACACAATACACTTAGTGCAACCGGTATCAACCAAGGCATCACATTTCACTTCGTCAACAAACAGTTTAACAATCGGTAGGGCGCTCGTTACTGATAGTCCGGAGAAGTGGCTGGAGCCTGAACCACCTCCCCTGTGGCGTTTCCCGGACACGAGGAAGCAATATGACCAGGCTGCCCACAACCAAAGCAGAGCACGTTGCTTTGGCTTCCTAGGCGTCCACTGCGACCGACCCGGTGTGGTATGAAGTGTCCCACCATGACGAAATGGGAAAGTTGCCAAGATATCGTACCGCACGCCGGCAGAAAGCACGACGAGCCTGCAGGGAGAGGATCTCCTCATCCAGTACAATTCCAATGGGGAAAACGCTCCGACAATCTTGAGTTTCCCAAAAACTTAACATAGTTTAGTATATCATTCAGTATACCTATTTTGAGGAAGTGTACGTCTCTGGCAGTCGAAATTTACTAAAATATATGTATGGGGATCTCTTAGTAGTAAAAGAAGTCATTTATAAAGTGGTCGCCGACCGTGACGGACGTTCATATCCCTGCTGGTCTCTACTCTGACCGCTGTGCTCAGTGAGGTGTATGACTACGGTGCATTTGTTACCACTTGTCAAATAACCAGTGCTGGTGACAAACAGCAGCTGGCTGCTTTATAGCGTCATTTTTTTTTTTTTTTTTTACTTAATTAGGAATTATATTTGGTTACATTAGTAAGAATAAAGCAGCAGCAAAACATTCCATATTTACCTAGTTCTCAAGTAAATAATTTTGTTAAATGGTGTGATGATAATTATTTGAATTTAAATGTAAAAAAGACAAAGGAAATGTTAATCGATTTTCGTAAGAGGGAGAGGTGTACTCAAAATCTTGTAATTAAAGAGGAACAGGTAGAAATTGTACATGATTATAAATATTTAGGGTGCAAATTGATGATAAAATAACTGGTGATGTAAACACAAAGAAGGTGTATGGCAAATGTATGCAGAGAATTCACTTTCTGAGAATTTTAAGAAATCTAAAAGTTGAAAATACTATTCTTGCTATGTTCTATAAGTCTGTTATTGAGTCAACTCTATGTTTTGGTTTAACAACGCTGTATGGGTGCTTAACTGTAAAAACAAGAAGAAACTCAAAAAGGTTGTGAGAATTGCTGATAAATTGGGTGTAAAGGTAACAACACTAGATGACCTATATTCTAGAAATGTATTGTGTACAACTAGGAAAATAATGAACGACAATACCCATCCTCTCAATGATAACTACGTGTTCTTAAGATCTGGAAAAAGATTGGGTTTGTCTTCACAGAAAACATCTAGATATAAAAATTCATTTGTACCAGTTAGCATTAAATTGTATAATTATGTCCATGCAAAAAGGTAAAGTTATTGCTTCCATTGTGATTTCGATTCTGATGCAGGATAAATTTACAGCATGGTGTTTTTAAAATAGTGTAGTGTATATAGTTTTAGTCTTGGACCTTACCTTGTCACAGATATTTTATTGTGTGTTGTACTGTATGTGTGTTGTAACTGTAACTTTGAATGATCTGGATCCACAAAGAGTTTCAATTTGTATGTATCATTACAAATTGACTAAATAAAGTATTTATTATTATTATTATTATTATTATTATTATTATTATTATTATTATTATTATTATTATTATTATTATAAAGGCAACGTTAATGATGGAAATGTTATTAAGAGTTAGGTAAGTAGAATTGATATTAGCATGAATGATAAGGATAAAGGGTTTAGTATTGTTGATTTTTTTAAATGTTATCATCAGTATTGCTCACCTTGGTGTTGCTGCTATGTTCTTTATTATCTATCGTTATTACTACTACTACTACTACTGCTATTATTATCATTGTTATTATTATCATTTTTATTATTATTATCATTTTTATCATTTTTATCGTTATCGGTGTTGGTGTTGGTGTTGGTGTTGGTGTTGGTGTTTGCGTTTTTGGTGTTGGTGTTGGGCGCAACTAAAGCGTCCACGTCGCTCCGTGGAGCGAATGATTAGTGCGTCTGGCAGGGCAGGTCTTTACTTCCCGTCTCGTCATGGTGGGACACTTCTTCATGCCACACCGGCAATCACGAGCATACTGGTTCGGTTGTGTACACTTGCGGCACACTACCTCGGCCGCCACCGAGGCTGTTGTGCACCATCGTTGACTTGATCTGTGGGAGGGTCTGTTGCTCCTGCGCCGATTTCTTCTGTGATGATCAAGTTCTCCAGACGTGAGCCGGCTCTCAGGATGCGGCTGATTGATGCAGGTAGACCGGCTACGAATGCGCAGCCTAGGCCAGCGTCTGGAATTCCTCCAGACAAGGCGGCCAGGCGGCGCAGATCAGCCAAATACACATCAACCGACACTCCATCTCGAAGCCGGCGGGTGACAAACTGATCGTAGGCGACAAACTTGTCCACAGCAAAGGCAGAGATCAGCGCAGCTTTTATTTGTTTGAAATTCGTCTTGTCTTTGCTGTCTCGTTGCTGGTAGACGGAGAAAGCACCTGCGACGAGTCGAAGAGGCACAACAGTGTGGAGCTCTGTGATTCCTCGTAGAGTACACACTAGGTCCAGCTTTTCCAACCATTCCTCTACCGGCTGTGACACTCCGTCGAATTCAGGTATGAGGTGAAGGTCCATTATCTGGCTATCTTCACGAGAGTCTTTGGACACCATGACGACAAACTGACGGGCCTAGATAGCTTGTAGAAGCTACTTGGTACAGGAACACGACTGTCGCCTTTGCCCGGTTTATTCCTTCTGCCCACTCCCAACTCACAGAACAACTTTACAGGTAGGATTCGAAGCTTCAGACACAATTTTTATACATATCAGTGAACCACTCATCCAAACACGATCCAACAGTGTTAACATCATTCGCTCGTACAACAGTCATACTGAAAGACAGAACAAACTAACTGCTCATTCACACACATACACTACAAAGTTATTAAAAGACAAGAGAAGTAGGTGCAGAAACAAAAACAGTAAACTATTGATTGAGGGAAGCCACAACATAGCTGGCTTCTAGAGCCGCATACTCAAAACACATCTTACCGAAAAGCGCTTTTTGACCGAAGGCGCCTTTGGCAACGGCAGGCCAAGGGCTTTTTTCCGCCATCTTAGAATCCCAAAATATTGCAAAGCCGCCTTTGTGTGCCGGATCGATACGCGCATTTATACTACCGTCCCTCTATAGGGATTTGACTTTAAACGTGCAAACATATCACAGTGGCCATAAGAAGATGCGTTTTTTAAACACAAACCAATTACAAAGCAGCAATATCAGCTGGCCTTACAGTTACAGATGTAAATACACGCATGTGTGACAAGAATTGCTGGCCCGTTCTCTACACTTTACATACAATTACTTTTGTTATAGGGAATGGCTTGCCGTGGGAATTAGCCTGCAAAGAAGAGGAAGCAGCCAAGCTTCACAAAAGATGAGTTATTGATGTCAACAACGAAATGTCAAAGAGCAAAAAAATTTTATTTGTGGCTATACTCTTGTAACACTTCAAGGAAAACAATAAATACTGCGTGACGCTGTGAAGAGTGTTGGTAGAGGGTGATGGTCTGAAGAACGTGGTAGTAGCAGTAATAGTAGTAGTAGTAGTAGTAGTAGCAGTAGCAGTAGTAGTAGTAGTAGTAGTAGTAGTAGTGGTAGTACTAGTAGTAGTGGTGGTGGTAGTAGTAGTAGTAGTAGTAGTAGTAGTAGTAGTGGTGGTACCAGTAGCAGTGGTGGTGTGGTGTAGTAGTAGTAGTAGTAGTAGTAGTAGTAGCAGCAGTAGTGGTGGTAGTAGTAGTGGTGGTAGTAGTAGTAGTAGTAGTAGTGGTGGTAGTAGTGGTGGTGGTGTCAATACATCAATCACATCAATATATATATATATATATATATATATATATATATATATATATATATATATATATATATATATATATATATATATATATATATATATATATATATATATATATATATATATATATATATATATATATATATATATATATATATATATATATATATATATATATATATATATATATATATATATATATATATATATATATATATATATATATATATATATATATATATATATATATATATATATATATATATATATATATATATATATATATATATATATATATATATATATATATATATATATATATATATATATATATATATATATATATATATATATATATATATATATATATATATATATATATATATATATATATATATATAGATATTGATGTGAAGAGTAAGGCCAACTGATACACATATTTCATTCTCATATATTTTTGTATGAAATATGGCTTAAATACTGTAGTATACAAATCTAACTTAATAAGAATAGATAAATAATGTACATTTTCTTTTCCTACAGGGTAAATACTTTATTATACTAAAGATGGCAGGGTGAGGGAATTTAAATTGTGTATAAAAATTCCTAATACATGCAATGAAAATATATACGTATCGGTGAAAAAAAAAGAGTATGAGGCAGCCTGGCTGCACATATGATAGTTAATTTGGAAACAGTACAACAACAAACAGAATAATAAATTTGTCACCTGTAACTATTCATCCCCCAAAAACACTTATCACGTCATTCACTTTACTTTGGTTAGTATTTTAAGCCCTTACTACCACATGACATAATTCAACGCAAACCACGTCACTCTAAACTCATTATTAACCTTACAATTTGTGAAATAAGTAGCTATGAGATGCATTCATCTACGCTTCCAAAGCTGAGGAGTTATCTACGCTCCAAAATCACACTTATCACCTTAATCATTTTACTATGGGTACTATTTGGAGGTCTCGCTGCTCTGTAAATACTTTTGAAGAAAACCACGTCATTCTAAACCCAATATTAAGCTAACAATTTGTGTAATCACTTGTTAAGAGACGCACCTACCTCTGCTGCTGCTGCTGCTGCTGCTGCTGCTCCCAAAAGCGCCTTTGTCTCCCCCTAGACGGCGCCAGCAGAGCGCCTTAGGAAGTTTCAACTATATGGCCCCTGGTCTCTAAAATTCCCAAATTTGGGTAGAGCAAATCTATATTGTTCAATTCCTCAAAAACTCAATTCTTCCATCTACCAGATCGACACAATCTTCCAGATATCCCCTCGTCTTCATCAACACTCAGTTTTCCCCCCTTTTCTGTGCTGAACTTCCTTGGGCTGTCCTTTGTTTATAATTTAAACTGGAAACTTCACATCTTATTTTCTAGCTAAAACAGCTTCTATGATTTAAGGCACTCGAGTTGTCTGTCATTTTTTTTTTTTTTTTTACTTATCCCACTCCTACTCCCAAATCTCCTAACTGTATAGAAGGAAGGTTTTATTCATATTACTCTTTCAAACATGTTAGAATGAAAATATTTTCATCTATCAACTCCCTCAAGCTGACTGTTTTCAGCCTCTCTGTCATTGCCTCAATGTTGCATCTCTTGCTAGCTTTTATCGCTATTTTCATGTTAAATGCTCTTCTGATCTTGCTAACTACATGCTTTTCCTC
The DNA here is from genome assembly GCF_017591435.1 of Portunus trituberculatus. Taxonomy (NCBI): domain Eukaryota; kingdom Metazoa; phylum Arthropoda; class Malacostraca; order Decapoda; family Portunidae; genus Portunus; species Portunus trituberculatus. The sequence goes on along the minus strand of NC_059279.1, from coordinate 10,023,201 downwards.
CTCCCGCTGCCTTGCTGTTCAAGACTCTTCTTTTCTTACTTCTATTCTGTCTACCTCTCTAATGCAAGAGTATTCTCAGTCATTCATCCCTTTCTCTGGTAAACTCTGAAACTCCCATCCTGCTTCCGTATTACCTCCTGCCTATGACTTGAAATTTTCAATGAGGTTTCAAGACATCACTTTTGTTTTTAACGATAGCTCTTGACTGTTCGGGGACCTGCATTTTCATATACGTATTTATTTATTTTATTTTTTTGTGTGGTTTTGTTGCCCTTGTCTTGTGTTCCTACATACAAAAAAAAGATAAAGAAAAAAAATATCATGAAGGTGTGCTGAAGCATGTGGAGAGGATGGTGAAACATGGAAGCCAGTCCCTACGAGGCCAGCATGGTTGTGCTAGGTAGAAGACGAGTTATGTTCCGAAAGCACTAGGGTTGCCACCTCCACCTCCTAAAAATACGGAACGCATTAGCTGAGGTTGGAACAGTGATGGCGGGTAGAAAGTCAATCATATTGACAAGGCTTGAAGATAAGCTCTTCCATAAGTACCCTGTATTAGGAGGAATTCAAGGATATATTGACTAAATGTGAGGATATATTGCAAAATACGTTCATCAGTCAAGTTATCAGTAATATATTTTTGAAACTACATGTGTCTGTATAAATTCTAAAGAATGAGACACTGAAAAATATATATCCCTTAATTAAAGAAAAAAAGAAAAAGAAAACTCATTTGGAGAAAACAATAGCGACCTGGAATATGAATGGATCATAGATATAGCCATTACTTATACATTTTCCAAGTGTACAGATCCTGCAGACGTAACCATGTTCAGTACCAGGTACCTAACAGGGATGAGACATAGGCATGGCACAGCACATCAGCAATGTTCTCCGCCCCTCTCATTTCTAGACTGATAGCCGTTGGTGCAGTGTTGCCAGATGGGATTGATGAATTCTCAGTAGATTTTACATTAAAAAATCAATAGATTGAAAAACTTTTTTCGGTAGATTTATATATATATATATATATATATATATATATATATATATATATATATATATATATATATATATATATATTGCACGTCACATGTCTTTTTATATTATCTACCAAAGGTAAATAATATTATATACACGTGCTATGCAAACATGAGGAATTTAAATAATGTGTTTTTATCTCTTTTTTTTTGGCAACAAACACGATTTTTTTTTTGCTTTTTGAAAGGTTTATTATTAAAGAATAAGATCATGCTGGGAATTCCGCAAACAAATTATACTTTTCATATCTTCCGGTACTCAAATAAAAAAGAAAAACACAAAAATTGGAACACTTTGATCTAAATGCATAAAGAAAATTAACAAAAGAACATACGAAATGAGGAGACTGCAAGAGGCCAGATAGACCTACACGAGGCAGTTCCTTTTCTCCCATCCTCCGAACAAATCAATGTTCCATCCAACCAACTATCCACAACCAGCTAATACAAAACCGTAGATAGGTTGAGTTTAGAGAACAGTAAGTAGTTGGCTGAGTAGTTGGCTACACTCGTAAATTAGCACACTCCACCCACATCACTTCACAAACGCAGCCCGCTAATATTTTAAATCAACACAAAATTACACTTTTTAAACAGCATAAATATATTCTCTGAAGACTTACAGGTGCGTGTGTGTAGTCTTAGGAGCCTAAGAGTCAAGACTGTATAGCGCCCGAACCAGCGACATCAGTTACAGTACTATTGGTTTGTTGTTGTCCATCAGCTGAGATTCGATACATGAAAGAGACACGTACTCCACAACCCACCTCTCTCTCTCTCTCTCTCTCTCTCTCTCTCTCTCTCTCGTCGTGTCTAAGCGCGGTGCAACCTCATGACTCTCTCTCTCTCTCTCTCTCCGTCGTGTCTAAGCGCGGTGCAACCTCATGACTCTCTCTCTCTCTCTCTCTCTCTCTCTCTCTCTCTCTCTCTCTCTCTCTCTCTGTAAATTTCGTGGATTTCTCGGGAGGTTTGATCGAAAAATCTGTAGATTTGACCATATTTTCGAAATCTGTCGGTAGATCGGTAGATCCATAAAAAATTCAGTAGATCTACCGACTTATCGGTAGATCTGGCAACGCTGCACGGTTGGTGATGGACCGTGGAGGCGGAGCGAGATATTACGTGTACTGTTCACATAACGCACGGGCGGCACGACAAACGCCTAACAAACTCATATATTTTTGTGAACTGGTTATGTATTTGTTTCAATATTTGGTCACGATGACTTATTAATTTATTTCATTTGCTTGACTATTCATACAGGCAAATACGGAACAAATGGCGTTCCGTATTGGTTCAATACGGAACGCAGCATTTCACGCTTCAATACGGAACGGTTCCGTATTTTAAGGGACAGGTGGCAACCCTAGAAAGCACACCGAGAAATGGAGGAAATTGGTTATGAAAAATGTACTTATTTTTACCGTGTGTGAGGAGAGACTAATGATTTTTTGGTTGAACACATTTTATTTTTCAACCTGTTTGAGAGAATATATTATTATTGTAGGTGAGCTTAGGTATATCTTTCATAAAACTCTATTAATCGTTTTATAGTCCAATCTTTTATTACTCTATTAATCACCTACATACCTATAATTGTATATTAGGAACTCAAATCCGCTAAGAATGTAAGATAAAATACTAATGAAATTTATTCTTATTCTGTTCTTATTAACTGAGTGCTACAGTCTTTATCCCCATTTGCTTCGCCAGTAGTTGGGCATATGATTTCATTTAGAGATCTAAAACCTGCTTCTTTAGTATATTTCTTATTGTTATTTTCTTTTTTATCCAACATTTAATTGTAAACATAAAGTACAAATATAAAATCTCCTTCCACTAATAACTTTGATATAATCTTGGGTTTTTATTCTTCTACATAGATTTTTTCTTTTTTTAATGACCTATAGCGCCTGCAGGTATACTTGAAGAGTATGTATAGGAAGCGCTGTTCAGCTTCCACCCATTAGTGGCGCAAGCAATTTTATTTGTAGTGGTACCCATATAAGGCCCATATCACCACCCCAGCTCATCTTTGGTGTAACCACCTACGACTTGGGTATCATGGCGACATATATGTAATATTTTCAAACCCTTGACAAATGGCAGTTTCAAGGCAGTACGTGGTGGGATTCGTACCTATGTGTGGACGTCTGCCCGATCCCAAGCTTATCCACTATGCCACCGCTTCCCTAGATGGATACATTGGAGCTAATGTGCTAATATAATGTAACAATTTTTTTTTAAGACGAAATTTTTTTCATACATGTTTACTTTATCTTCTGTCAAATCATTCTTCATTACAGATTATGCTAATTACATCTTACAAACATTAATAAAAACTATTTGATTATTACTAAACGTAGCTATCCTTTTTGCAGATCAGCAATATTGAAGTAGGTGAGCGCAATGGCAAGGAGGTATGTGTTGGATTTGAACAGGAAGGATTTCCCTATCGAGAGATGGATCCAGAAGATGCGGCCCTCCTACAGATACCCTTCCTTGTACATGTCAATGAATCACAGGTGAGAGAGAGAGAGAGAGAGAGAGAGAGAGAGAGAGAGAGAGAGAGAGAGAGAGAGAGAGAGAGAGAGAGAGAGTGTGTGTGTGTGTGTGTGTGTATTTACCTAGTCGTACTTACCTAGTTGTATTGTACAGGGTTCGAGCAGGGCTCATAGTATCCTGTCTCCATATTTCCATTTATCAAATTTTCTTTAAAGCTTTGCACATTATGTGGTGCAACAACTTCATCATTCAAAGCATTCCGATTTTCCACCGTTCTATGTGGAACACTATTTTCCAATATCCTTCACAGACTGCCTCTTCCTGATCTTTGCATATCCTCTTGTCCTCCCAGCCCCATCTGCCATTAGCACCAGGTCTTGCGTGTCTATCTTTTCAATGCCATTAACTATTCTATACATTGTTATTTGGTCCCCTCTTTCTTTTATATCTTGTAAGGTTGGCAGTCCCATTTCCTTCAACCTTTCTTCATATGTTAGGTTCTTTAGTTCCGGCACCATCTTTGTAGTTATCCTCTAGATCCGTTCTAATTTTCTTATATCCTTTTTCAAGCTCGGTGACCACACCATTGCTGCATATTCCAACTGTGGACGTATCATACTCGTAATTTTTTTTTCATCATATCGTTGTCCATGTAGTGAAATGCCACCCTAATAATAATCAACATTTTATAGGTTCCAAATATTTTACTTATGTGTTTTTTCGGGGATCAAAGTTTCTTGTATAACCACTCCCAGATCTTTATCTTCTTTAGTCTTCATTATTTGTTCCTCTCTCCTCAAATAGTTCCATACTGGTCCTCTCTTACTCTTTCCTAATTCCATTACATGGCATTTCTTGGCATTGAATTCTAACTTCCACTTCTTACTTCACTCATAAATTTTGTCTATACCTAGTTGTCTATTTACCTAGTTGTATTGTACAGGGTTCGAGCGGGGCTCATTGTGTCCTGTCTCCATATCTCCATTTATCTAATTTTTATTTAAAGCTATGCACATTATGTGCTGTAACAACTTCATCACTCAATGCATTCCATGTTTCCACTGTTCTATATGGAAAACTATTTTCCAATATCCTTCACACACTGGCTCTTCCTGATCTTCTTTGCATGTCCTCTTGTCCTTCCAGCTTCATCTGCCACCAGCACCCTTGCTTGTCTATCTTTTCAATGCCATTAACTATTTTATACATTGTTATTAGGTCCCCTATTTATATTCTATCTTTAAGGTTTGCAGTTCCATTTCCTTCATCCTCTCTTCATATGTTAGGTCCTTTATTTGTGGTATCATCTTTGTAGATATTCTCTTGATCTCTTCTAATTTCCTAATATCTTTTTAGAAGCTCGGCGACCACACCACTGCTGCATATTCCAACAGTGGACGTATCATACTCGTAATATTTTTTTTCGTCATATGCTTGTCCAGGTAGTTAAATTCCACCATGGTATTAGCCAACATTTTATACGTTGTTCCAAATATTTTATTTATGTGTTTTTGGGGCTCAGCATTTCTTGTATAACCACTCCCAGATATTTTCTTCTTTAGTCTTCATTATTTGTTCCTCGCCCATTAAATAGTTCCATACTGGTCTTCTCTTACTCTTTCCATTACATGGCATTTCTTGGCATTGAATTCTAACTTCCACTTCTTACTCCACTCATAAATTTTGTCTGTATCTTCCTGCAGTAGCAAACAGTCTTCTTGGGTCTTAATTATTCTTAACAATTTTGCATCATCAGCAAATAAATTGATATAGCTGGTCACTCCATACTGTATGTTGTTTACACATACCTGGAACATAATGGGGGCTAACACTGACCCCTGCAGCACTCCACTTAATAATCTACTCCAGGATGAGTATGTATCCCTGAGCACAGTTCTTATCTCTCTGTCCGTCAAGTAATCCCTTATCCAATCTAATATTATTCCTCCCAGTCCTTTTATGTTCTCCAATTTCCAAAGTAGTCTGTTATAAAGGACTTTATCAAAAACCGTTTTTATGTCCAGGTACACAGTGTCCACCCATCCATCTCTGCTCTCCAGTCATTCCAATACTCTTGAGCATAAACTTAATAAATTCGACACACATGACCTTCCTGTCCTGGACCCAAATTGTCTGTTCGATATAACTTTTTCTTCCAGATATCTAACCCATTTTTCTTTGATGACAATTTTACATATCTTCCACACAATACTTGTAAGTGACAGTGTCACGTGTCAGATATATAACCAGAGCCCCTAGGTGGGCAAGTAACACATTAAAGAATTGATGGATCGTATAGTCGTTTTGAAGTTAATAATTTCCCAGGTAAATTTACTTACAATAAATCTACATACAAACAAAACTTAAATATCCCAAACCAGAACATGACACATTGAAACTTATACCAACAGCAAAGTCTTAACACATAACATAATAAGTGAACAACAACCCGTAATCAATAAAAGAGCCACCACTGGAGAAAACACGATACCCGATGACAGTCTCGGCACTTAGATGAGGAGTGGAGAACAGGTGCGCCTGGTGATGTCTGAAGCCTCTCTCTCAACCCGACAAAACCACATCTATAAGTAGACTCGGGTAGAGGGGTAGTAACCAGGGGGAGAGGGGGGAGTATATGTGGCTGTGGCTGACGTGGCTGATGACGTACGAGCTCCGGCGGCTTCACAGGTCCGAGCTATGAAGCTCCGATCCTGGCGAGGAGTGGCGGTGGTGGCGATAGGTGCTTCGGTAGTTCAGGAGTCATAGGCGTGACAACAACTGTCTGTAATTAAATGACTCACTTATCTTTCCTCCTTTGAATATTGGGATTATGTTAGCTCTCTTCCATTCTAATGGTACTCCTGCTTCCTTTAATTAGCTTATAATCATTTCCCAAATTGGTTTTAACAGTTGATCTTTACATTCCTTTAGTGCCCAGCCTGACACACCATCTGGTACTCCTATTTGGTTCTGTAAAATCTTCTTCAGTGAAAACAGTCTTGAAACTCTCATTCATTATTTCATTAATTTCATCTGCTGTTTGGTATAACTTCCCTCCATTAACTATGTATTTTTTTCTATTGCTTCCTTGTTTTTCATCTTAACATTCATATACTTGTAGAAAAAGCTTTTCAGCACCACATCTTTCTCAAAGTTTTTCTTCCTCTCTCCTTACTCTAACATACATTCTCGCATTCTTATACTGCTGTCTGTTTTTTTTATTTCTCTGCTTTTCCCTTTCAGCTTCTACACATCTGCCATTGTACCAAGCATGTATACTTTTCTTTACTCTATAGATAGTGTTATGTTACGTACGCCACACGGCTGCGGTTAACTGCTACAGCTCACTAGACTGTTATTCTGGCAAAATCGCCAACTTTGTTACGGTCAGTACAGTGGGGATTATAAAACACTCCACAGAGTTCCCACTACTATAACTCACAGCCGCCGTAACCCTCAGGTTCTTTCAAGGTCGCCAACAGTGTATAATTTCCCCCACTGTAAGGGAATCTCCTCAGCAACTCCTTCTCCTCCTGTACCCAACCAAGTAGAATTTATAAATGGTAGATGCTATGTATAACAGGGCGAGGCCTTAATACCCCCTAGAGAAACCGCCCACAAGGACAATTCCACCCACTTCTCTATGAAGTATTAATGCCTCTCCGCACGCCTTGTCCACAGACTGTGACAACACGCGCAGTATATATATTACTATACTATCCTACTACAACAAGTGCTTACTAACACCTGTTAGACTGACATCCCTGGCCTACTACTACTGCAATATATGATGTGTACAGCACATCCGGTGATGTACACACAAGCCCAGACACCACCTACGGGTGACACCAGCTATACACGAGTCCAAATACTCGTCGCAGACAAGTCTGGCGGACGACAACTACGCACCACTGGCCGACATGAAGCCTCTCAGCATTCAATAGTGTGCGTGGCTACTACCACTACAATACAGTATACTACTGAAACTATACAAAAGATGGTGGGGGCACACAGCCGCCCACCAAACCCACTGGTGACCACGGCCACCAACAAACAAACAGGACGAGACAATGCCGCGTCTCTCCGCGTCGCCACACCCAGGACGAACGCAAAACAGAAATGCAGCCAAACCAACTACACTCTCCAGAGCAACAAGCCCGTTGTCTACAGCCACGGTCTACCCAGTAACAAGCCAGCTACTCAACAGGAGGGCACAACTCCCAGACCAATGACTAGCGAGTAACAAGAGAAGCCCAGCAACACGAATCTCCCTAACACTGTGCCAGACCGACGAGAGTGCGTGTCTATCTCCGCTGAAGGCTACCTTGAGACTGAGTCCCGCTCGCAACGAGAAGCGAGAAGAGGGAGGCGGGCTGTCTGCTCAGCAGAACAGCCCGAGGGGCCCGCGATGGGTAGCATAGGCTACACATATAATGAAATAATAAATTAAAGGGGATTAAGACGATGCCCATCACAATAGATACGTATTTCTTCACTTCTTCGTTATTTTTCTGTAGGAATATTTCAAATTACTCCTGTACTGTCTTTCCGTTCATAATGTTCCTTTATATTATTTCACCCAAACATTTTCTTAACTTTTCAAAATTTGCTCTTGCATAACTTATTCTCTCTTTTTTGTAGTCTTCTGTGTATTTTATCACATCCTCTTCCTGCATTTCCAATAATAATGTTACATGGTCAATTCTTCCCATTGGACTCACTAAGGTATTGTATGCTAGGAAGGGACTCCAGCTTCTTTGTGAATACTAGATCAACCAATTATGTTTTTTCTTCTCCTCTGTACCGTGTCGTTTCTTCCACCCACTGATCCAGTGTATTCACCATAGTTAACAACTCCTAGCTCAACGATCCAGCATTACCCATTACTTTCATATCTTTCCAGTTTACTTTTTTGCAGTTGGAGTCTGCTACTAATAATATTTTTCCGTCTCTTCTTATCATATCATCCAAGCACTTAATCATATTTCCTTGCATTTTTCTTATGTCCTTCTGTTCTTCATGTATTTGTCATCGGTGGCACATACGTGAGTATGAATTTACATTGTTTCCCTTCTTCTGTGTTGATTGTTACTCCCATAACTTCTGTGATGACATCCTCATAGTGCACTTCCTCTACACATAACATTATCACGAACCATTATCATCACTCCTTCCCCTTTTCCCTTTCTGTCTCTTATACAACTTTCATATCCCTCTTCTTTAAAGTTAACATGGACTTCCTCCTATACCTATGTTTCTTCAATGCACATTACATCCGGTCTTTTTTCCTTCAAGTAGTCGCTAATCTCAAACACACTGGACAGCAACCCATCTATATTTGTATAATTCACACTTAATGTCTTGCCTCATCCATTATCTCTTCTTTTTCTCGAAGATACCACTTCTTCAGTCTCATATTTTGAACTCTCCAGTGGAATTTCTTCCTCTCGAACTTCGTCCCTTTTCGTTTTTTTTTTTTCCTTAACTTCATTTCTTAGCACTCCCCTTTTCTCTCTCTTCGAGGTTCATATCTCTTTTTATCCATATATGTTTTTAAATTCATTATCATCAGCTAATTTCCTTTTTCTTGCCATTATCTCCTCTGCCACCACTTGAGATCTTATTCGCACTTTCAGTGGTCTCTTTATCCCCTTCACTAAACTTTTCCCAATCTGGTCACTTCCTCCACCTCTTGTTCCAACCCTTGTGCTATCCTGAATAAACTTTATAACACTCCTAGCTGCATCTCTCTCTTCTTTTTCTTTCTCACAAACTTGTTAGTTTTTTTTTCTTTCAGTCCAAAAATAAGGATATACTTCCTTTTTACCACTATGTCCCTCACCAAATCTTCCTTCTTAATTACTTGTATTACTGTGTTCTTTGTCTTTTCTTGTATCCGTCTCTTGACTACTGAAAATGACTTTTTCTTCTTCCTGATCCTTCCTTCATGCATTTTTATTTCCTCCAAATTGATCTCACCAATTCCACTTTCAACTTTGCCTGCCCCATCCTAAATTTTCTCTTGTATGTTTTTTTTTTTTTTAATGATTCCTCATTTTCGCTGCATAAAGCCATTAATAAACCATTTTATTCTTTTAACACCTCCATCTCCTATTTCATCACTTGGTTTACTTCTCTTACTTTCTCACATTTTTATATTCTCTCCTTTAGTTCAGTGTTATCTTTAATTAATGTCTTGCTTTTCCTTGATACGTGATAGTAGCTACTTCCTTCTTATATCTCTTCCTCTCCACGCTCACCAGCCTTCTCATATTACCTTTTTCTCCTTGAAATCTGAAAACTCTCTGTCAGTTCTTTCCTCTCCCAATCTCCACAGGCCTACTGTTGTTTCAATAACTTGTGGTTTCGATAAATTTTGGGTTCTCCAGACACGAGGAACGTTTTGAAAACACACGTCTGGCAGCGCCACCTACATCCACCTGTTCCTCCATTTTTCATCCTAAACTGCAATCAAATCTTGTTTTTTTTGGAGACAGGACAGCTTTATTGGCCCATTCCTCACTGTACATACGGTCTAAGTCAGTAAGTCTGCTTTACAATGCCTGTTGTTGGATGTATTCCTGTGGGAGCTCCTTGCAACCAACCACTTTTAACGATTCCCTCCGTGTGTGTGTGTGTGTGTGTGTGTGTGTGTGTAATTCACTACGGTTGTCTGTTGGTCACCCAGCCAGCTTTCTCCATTACGGAGCGAGCTCAGAGGTCATAGACCGATCTTTGGGTTTAGGACTGAGACTACTACACTCCACACACCGGGAAAGCGAGGTCACAACCCCTCGAGTTACATACCGTACCTACTTGCTACTAGCTGAACAGGGGCTTCACATTAAGAGCCTTGCCCATTTCCTCGCCGCCCCCAGGACTGGAACCCAAGTCTTTTCGGTTGTGAGCCTAGCGTGCTAACCATTACACGACGTGTGTGTGTGTGTGTGTGTGTGTGTGTGTGTGTGTATTTACCTAGTTGTATTATACAGGGTTCGAGCGCGGCTCATAGTGTTATAGTGTGTGCGCGTGTGTATGTATGTGTAATGATAATAATAATGATAATAATAATGATGATGATGATAGTAATAATAATAATAATAATAATAATAATAATAATAATAATAATAGTATTAATAATATACGGTTTATTAGGAATTGCAGTACGTACATACTGAAAAGATTCATGGTTGGGTGTTGACGGGGTGGCTTAGGACTAGTATCCTAGCCTAGTGCTTTATGGCTCTTATCATGGCGGGTATCGCGCTATTTTGATAGCGGTCGGTGCGAGGGGCCCTTATGGGCATGACATTGTTGTGACGTATGGTGTGGACAGGACGAAGGATGGCAGGGGAGAAGGTGGCGAAGCCTCGGGTGTAGTAGTAGGCTTCTGCCTATTTTCAACAGGGCCTCTCAGTGTTTGTTAGACAGTCTGGGAAGGTTCAGAGTGGTCAGGGCGTGGTCATAGTGTAGGCAGGGCCATTGACGATCCTGGATTCCTTCTTTTGTACATCTTTTAGCTACTGCCGTTGAGTGGCAGTGAGACAGGAGGACCAGGCTGGTGAGACATATATGAGTCTTGGGAGAATAAAGGTTAGGTATACTACTTTTAACTCCTCTGCTGGTGTGCCTAGTGATTTGAATCTGCGTAGCATGTAAAGTCTGTAGGCCGCCGCTCTAACTGTGGCGGTGATATGCTACTTCCATTTCACCTGGTCTTCCGCTGTAATCAATCCCAAACAGCTTGGCCTTGAGGGGATGAGGGCCCAGGGTGAGCTGGGGGAGGCGACTGCCACTGAGGAGGTGCTGACTTGCATTACCAGTTTTGGTAAGGTTGATTGTCATTCTGCTCTCCTTCGTCCACTGCTGTAGTTGTTCCATCGTTGCTTGGAGTGCTGAGTAGTCTGGTTTTTTGTTGTCAATTGGCACGCCTACGGTACAGTCATCAACGTGTTTTCAGCGATGAGGGGTGTTGGTGAGAGAGTCATTAATCAGTATTAGGAAGCATAGTGGACCCATCTTGGTGCCCTGTCAGCTGTTGGAAGAAGGATGTGTAATTCTGATAGCGGACGGCTTGTCGCTTTTCCGTGAAAAGTCGGCGAGTCATGTTGTCAGATAAGAGGGGAGACTCAGACTGATAGCTTTGTTGATGATAACAGTCTGGTCAACCAGATCAAAAGCTTTCCTGGAGTCCACAAAAGCGACTGCTAGAGAGCTGTTTCGTTTGTCCAGGTGACTGTGAATAAAGTCAAGGAAGCTGATTAGGTAGTGAGAGGTGGAGGTGGCTCTGATGTTGCCGAATTGCTGGATGTCTAAGGTGTGTGTGTGTATGTGTGTGTGTGTGTGTGTGTGTGTGTGTGTGTGTGTGTGTGTGTGTAATTCACCACGGTCGTCTGCTGGTCACCCAGCCAATCTTCCCCATTACGGAGCTAGACGATCTTCTGGTAGGAGTGAGACCACAACACACTCCACACACCGGGAAAGCAAGGCCACAATCCCTCGAGTTACATCCCGTACCTATTTACTGCTAGGTGAACAGGGGCTACACATTAAGAGGCTTGCCCATTTGCCTCGCCACTTTCCGGGACTCGAACCCGGATCCTCTCGGTTGTGAGCCGAGCGTGCTAACCACTACACTACGCGGTGTGTGTATGTTTCACTGTTTGATCTGCTGCAGTCTCTGACGAGACAGCCAGACGTTACTCTACGGAACGAGCTCAGAGCTCATTATTTCCGATCTTCGGATAGGCCTGAGACCAGGCACACAACACACAGCGGGACAACAAGGTCACAACTCCTCGATTTACATCCCGTACCTACTCACTGCTAGGTGAACAGGGGCTACACGTGAAAGGAGACATCGAAATATCTCCAACCCCGGTCCTCTGGCTTGTGAAGCCAGCGATCTAACCACTGAGCTACCGGTGTGTGTGTGTGTGTGTGTGTGTGTGTGACTTTTAATTAAAAAAAAAATTATGATGCTTAATATATTGTTGAATTACGAGTCCTGAACAGTGGCAGGCTATTTATATAAAGAAAGATAAGCATACTTTTGTTTTATAGGTATCATATATGGAGGTGCCTTCCGAGCCTGCCTGGGTCAGCAATATTAGAAGAGGTATCATCAACACCATTCCGCTTGTTGTTCTGACGGTAAGATGATATACTATTATTTGTATGATATGTATTAAATTCATAGTACGAGTATTCCCTCGTTCCACTCAGTCTCTCCTGTACTTATATTTGTATAAGATTTTGCTATTTATATATATATATATATATATATATATATATATATATATATATATATATATATATATATATATATATATATATATATATATATATATATATATATATATATATATATATATATATATATATATATATATATATATATATATATATATATATATATATATATATATATATATATATATATATATATATATATATATATATATATATATATATATATATATATATATATATATATATATATATATATATATATATATATATATATATATATATATATATATATATATATATATATATATATATATATATATATATATATATATATATATATATATATATATATATATATATATATATATATATATATATATATATATATATATATATATATATATATATATATATATATATATATATATATATATATATATATATATATATATATATATATATATATATATATATATATATATATATATATATATATATATATATATATATATATATATATATATATATATATATATATATATATATATATATATATATATATATATATAACTCGTCAAAGTTTGCGACCAATACCCTGATTGGGCGCAAACTTGACAAAAATGAATGATGGTTTTGGGGGTCAACCATGTTTCATCAGAACTTTGCGACGACATACAGTCGTCATGGGATGCCTCAAGGACATTCTAGAGCCCGCAGCAAACTCTCAGTGTGTTGCAAGGATTCTATACTGAGAGAATATACAGGTTCAATGGGAGGACCGGAGGAATCGGTTAGGAAATGCCGATATCAACAGATGGTGCTCTGGTTGCAGAAAGTAAGGGGAAGAGGGATAGTGGGATCCATCAGTGCGGCAGGACGAGATTCAAACAGGGGAAGGAACGCAAGACACAGCACCTCCACTTAGGCCACACCATGCTCAGAGCTTACATGCACTGCTCACGTCTGTCTTCGGATTCCTTTTGCCCTTGGTGTAGGACTACCCCTGAGACAATCGAACATTTCCTGCTCCACTGCCCATGCTTCCACTCCTACTTGCCCATCCTTCTGGCAGCCTCAGGCGCTCACCCCTCCCAACAACCTACTGTCCATCACCTATGCTGTGCCTTCTTGAGGAAGACCGGCCACGCCTGTGATACCCACACAGGACTATCCCAGGGCTCATAAGGATCTGTACTGTAGATCTTCACGGCCTCAACATCAACAACTACGCAAGCCACAGCAGTTGTTGCCTTTGTGGCAAAAGGAAGAAAACGCATATATATATATATATATATATATATATATATATATATATATATATATATATATATATATATATATATATATATATATATATATATATATATATATATATATATATATATATATATATATATATATATATATATATATATATATATATATATATATATATATATATATATATATATATATATATATATATATATATATATATATATATATATATATATATATATATATATATATATATATATATATATATATATATATATATATATATATATATATATATATATATATATATATATATATATATATATATATATATATATATATATATATATATATATATATATACAGTACTCGACAAAAGTAGCTACGCGGCGACCATAAACACGCGACTAATTCATGGAGTAAAGGCACAGTTACTTATGGAAAATTATACATTCAAAGCATTTCTACTCACTTAATATTTTGTAGGGTGTCCTTTGCGCTTCAAAACAGCCTTAAGACGACGTGGAAGGGATGCAGCAAGATTGTGAAGATGTGTGAAGGGGATATTAATCCAGGCGTCACGAATGGCTGCCTCCAACTTGGGTAGTGTACTGACGTCACGGTCCTGCAGATGATGTTTGATAATGTGCCACAAATTTTCTATTGGGTTTAAATCGGGACTGTTCCATGGCCAATCTTTTATAAAGGACACACCACAGTCATTGAGCCAAGTTGTTATAGATTTGGCAGTGTGGGCAGAGTGTTGAAACACTCTGGCCCCTAACTTGTCAAATGTATCTGGCAAATGGTCACTGAGAAGCTCCAGGTACACATTCTGGTTAACTCTAATGTTTCTAGGCAGCACAACTAAAGGGCCTAACCCACTGCCAGAAAAGCACCCCCATACCATCAACGAATCCGGGAATTTGTCAATGTTTTTCAGGTATCGAGGGTCAAGAAGATCACTTCCTTGACGACGGTAGACATGGCTTCCCCTGTTGCATGTAACATTAAAAATGGCCTCATCAGACCACAAAACATTCAACCAGTCCTCTTCACTCCATGTTTGATACTTCTTTGCAAAATGAATGTGTTTTTCTCTCTGTCTACGTGTAACAAGGGGCTTGCGCACAGGCTTGCGGCTGGTGTAGTTCATTTACTCTGCGTGATACAGTCCTTACTGAAACTTCTCCTAACACCCCAGGGTTCTGTTCTTTCACTATTCTGGCTGTAACATGAGAACTTTTCTCCAGGGCACGCTTGATCATTGTCAAAGATCTTGAAGATGTTTTTCTAGGCCGTCCTGAACGTTTTTTGGTGGCTGGAGTTTGCGTGCATCCGTTTTCACAAAAGCGCGCATACCACTTCCGCACTGTTGATCTAGCCAGACCAAGATAGTCACTCACTTCTTTAGTTTGGTGGGCAGCTTCCTTCAAAGCAGTGATCTGGGCTATGGTATCCTGTCCCAACTCTGCTATTAGCCATAATAAAATCACTGGCTATGGAAATCCACCCAGAACTTTGAAAGAGTCTACGGATTAGAAGACAATCGGGCAGCTAATGTCCCCTCAATATGACAGCCTGAGGCTACACCAAGGAATATACAGAGAGGAAGTTTTGGTGTGGCTTAAAATTCGGAGGACAGCAACGGTGCTGCCATCTGTTGGAAGCGAGTGAGTACTTTCATAGAAAACGTTGTTAGGAGTAACTTAAAATTTCTCCCATGCTTCCTCCCCCACACCCTATTTTTCCTTGCATTCTCTCGTGGTTATGAACTTATAAGGCAAATAAAACATGTTTATATATATATATATATATATATATATATATATATATATATATATATATATATATATATATATATATATATATATATATATAATATATATAAATATGCGTTTTTCTGCCCGCCCCTGCCTGGGCCACTCTATACTCCTTACTTGCATCGGATACGTCGACTGTCTCGTGACCATTTCTGCCCATGGTATAGGACACACTGCATTACGCTCCTGGCCATCACAACACTCGACCTGCCCACCCTCTTGGCGGCCTCAGGCGTCCACCTCTCCTGGAAACCTGCTGTCCTTCGCATTACTTGTACCTTTTTGAGGAAGACCGGCCAGCTACCACACCTGTGATACCCACACAGGACTACCCCAGGGCTCATAAGGATTCAAAAGAGGCCACGAAAATCTATGAATCCTTATGAGCCCTGGCTTAGTCCTGTGTGGGTATCACAGGCGTGGTAGCTGGCCGATCTTCCTCAAGAAGGCACAAGTAAGGCGAAGGACAGCAGGTTGCCAGGAGAGGTGGCCTCAAGGGTAGTCCTACACTAAGGGTAGAAGGGGTCACAAGACAGACGTAGGCGATGCAAGTGAGCACTGAGCGTGGTGTGGCCCAGGCGGTTAATGTGCCTTGCGCTCCTTCCCATGACTGACTGAGTCAGACTGACAGTCACTGACTGTTTGAATCTTGTTGTAACGGCGCTCATCCTCCCCCGCTGAGGGACCCCCCCCATCCCTCGCCCTCTTACTACCTGCGACCCGCGCGCCATCTGTTAGAAGCGAGGTTCCCTAAAGGCGGCGTCACACTAGCACTTTACCGTCTTCTTTTTCTGTCAATTTTCTGACGACTGTCAACTTTTGCAGACGGTGGCCGTCACACACGAGTTTGCTTCCGCCTTTGCTGCGCTTGTCGATTGTAAACAAACATGGCTCCTCATTCACCCCAGCAAGCCGCGGCTTTTTTTGCACCTTATAATGTAATCAGCTGTTCTGTGATCCCAAAGGCAACGGTGACCTCTAATACTCTCTATGAGAAATTCGTCAGTGTGTTTTGTCCACTGCTCATCTTGGCCAGTTGCCTTGGAAATATTCAAAAGCGTCGCACATTCGCACTCCCCTGGAAATGTACACAAACAACTGAGGAACTTTTCATTGCTAGGCTAGAAGAAGAAGAAAAAAAAAAAAAAAAAATATATATATATACAAATATTTATTCATCAATTCATTTAAATATCTTGTCATGATAATAGCATTCTTCGGTTTAACAAAAAGAAATATTTTTTTAATAAAAGTGTTGATTAGAAACCATAGTTCTTATTTTGACTAAAAATTGGCGCTAGACGAAAACGATGCGTTCCGTCTGACTCAAGACGACGGAAAGAGTTGACAGAAGAGTAAAAAGACCACGGAAATCGCCTGAGACTACGGAAACAGTGCTAGTGTTTCCTATCCAATACAAAATATAGTACAAAATTCTTATCTGTCATAGATTAGAATTTTGTACTATATTTTGTATTGGATAGGAAATTCTTAGTGAACCAATCAGATTTTGCCATTTAGTGAGTAGGAGCCTATAAATACTGTTAAGCCAGTCTCCCTCCCCACTTACCTGTTGGAGGAACAAGTAGCAGGACCACTGCACTGCGTCTGGTCATTTTTTTTTTTAAGTTTTACGTGTGGTTTTACAGTGCCTTTTGTACCTGAAGATGGGATATGTATTTTCCTGAAACGTTGTAAAGTGGATATAACCTTCCTTTTGTGGGTCTTCTCTCTCCTGTACCGTGTACGCTATAGACGCACTGTTTTTCAAGTATATATATATATATATATATATATATATATATATATATATATATATATATATATATATATATATATATATATATATATATATAAACATATTTTATTTGCCTTGTAAGTTCATAACCACGAGAGAATGCAGGGAAAAATAGGGGGTGGGGGGGGGAGGAAGCATGGGAGAAATTTTAGGTTACTCCTAACAACGTTTTCTATGAAAGTACTCGCTTCCAACAGATGGCAGCACCGTCGCTGTCCTCCAAACTTTAACCCACACCAAAACTTCCTCTCTGTATATTCCTTGGTGTGCTGTGAGCACTCCTAGAGAAAGGTTGTTTGTGACACTCCGCACTGCGAGGTCCCCTTTGACGAATGGGTGATGCTCATATATATTTTTTAGCCCTCAAAATCGAAGGATTTAGCACGTGAAACCATTGCTCAGATCATTGGTTTAAAAGCTGCTGGTCCCATAATTAAGGAAATTTGTGAGTTAACTGGTTGTGGACCAACGAGTGTCAAAATGTTTGTGCTCCGATTGAGGGAGGGAGGCAGTGAAGAGTTGCTAGTTACCAAACATCGCTCTGGGAGGCCAAGGAAGACTTCCAAAAGGGCAATAACCATACTCAAACGTACAGTAGAGAATACTGTATCGATCACCGCTTGAAAAGAAAAGGAGAACAGTGGTGCCTTCCAATGTGTTTCTGTGCGAACTGTGTCACAGCGCCTCCATGGGTTACATGAGCCACAAGTGCACAAAGAAACCTCTTCTCTGTAAAACCCAGAAAGTGAAACGTGTTAACTTTGTTCGTAATTATGCTCAGTGGACTGAGAATCACTGGTTAAGTATGTTACGTTTGGATGAGGTAACGTTTAATGTGACGTGCAACAGAAATCTTTATCACAAACTGTTGAATGACCATTTGCCTGCGTGTTTTGAGTTATGTCGACCAGAGTCTTAAAACAGGACGGTGCAACACCTCAAACTGCTAGGGCTGTTGCCCAGTGGCTGCAGGATTGTCAGGTACCTTTTATTGAAGATTGGCCTGGGAGTAGCCCAGACATTAACCCTATTGAAACCAAACCTCTGGGCTATAGTTACTAAAGATTTACAAGGAAAGAATGTCAGCTCCATTCTGCGGCTGGCGGCAACTAACCTTGAATCTTGGAACAAAATACCAGCTACCACCGTCCACAATCTTGCTCTTTCTCTTTCCAGACGTCTCTGCAGTGTTATCAAAAATAAGGGTGGTCTGACCAAGTATTAGTTAAGATAAATAAACACATTTTAGTTGATATGTTTTCTCTTATCTTGGCAGGGGATTGGGACGGATGGGTGCGGTCGAAAACTTTTGAAGAGTACTGTATATATATATATATATATATATATATATATATATATATATATATATATATATATATATATATATATATATATATATATATATATATATATATATATATATATATATATATATATATATATATATATATATATATATATATATATATATATAAACACACACACACACACACACACACACACACACACACACACACACACACACACAAGCACATACACAGTCAACCCTCGGTTAACGTGCGTTTCAATAACACGATTTCTATTTAATGCGACTTGATATTTAAGGAAATATGATTCAGTAGTGCAATTTATTCAATTTAGCATGGGTTAACTTGACTTGATGACATCATGTGCACCCACGTTTCTGGTGGAAACCGCACTGGACTGGGATCCATGAAACTTGACAATGAGCAGAGCAACATTTTGCCGCGATAGGGTATCCACGAACACATCGGGAGATATTGTTGCCATGGTAATAAGGTTACTAGCAGGGTGCTGGTAACTGGCCTGATGTTGATCTGCCTCTTATGGCCCAGTTGCACAAAATTTGTAGCGGCCGTGTAATGGGTCGATTAAAAAAAGTCTTTATGTCATAGTTCTCTTATTTGCTGGTATGGGTCCATAATCTTGATATTTGCTGGGTAGTTAAGACATAATTTCATTATCAGAGTTTGATTTCGAAGTTATGAATATAATCTCTTTTAGAGGCCATTATATGAAATGTCAACCATGCACTAATGCCATCTAGCACCAGAGAAGTGAAACAGATTTAAAAAGAAAGTATCCAAGATGGTGACCATAAGAAAACTATAGTGCATCACATTAGGGGAGTTCGTATGGACTTCTTATCTTTTGTTCGTATGAAATTCATAAGTAGAGAGTGTTAGTAAATCCAACCCATGTTTTAAAAAGATACACTGCACTTTAATTGTACTATTTGAACATTTATTTCATATATATTTGAAAATACCTGTCATTTTACTATTACATGAGATGATAGAGTACCAGTCACCACACATCTGCAAAGATAATAAGAAAAAAAAAAAGATTAGTAGGCTCAATTTTCTGTGAAATATTATATTTGGCGAATCTAGCAAATAACTGGAGTTTGTGATATTTCTCATTAGTAAAAGCAAAGTACCAGAATCACCTCTGCTTTGGATAATCATTAAGAGGACTGGAGCAACAGAACAAGATACAGACTGGAGGTCGTAATCGAAGGAGCGCAACAGCTAAACAATTGGTGTAACCAGGAGGATGAGACGTTATCATGTTCAGTGCAGTTAGCAGCGCAGCTGACTAACCTCTCATGCGGAAACAAAAACTCTTGTGTCTTGTTACACCAGTGTAGCACAAGCCATTCATGTGAAAAGAGATATGCGTACTTTTACATGTCTGGTGAGTCCGTTGGGAAGCTAAAACTGTATGGACACCATTGGGTAATATCGGACTTAAAACGAAAATATAAAGTATCGTTGCGGTGCAATCCACCTGTGGGCATAAACTTCATGCGACATGGATAGGTTCCATCCCATTGAGAGCAAAATTGATATTGTGTTTACTGTATATAATTCAAGTTGGATAAATTTTAACCCAAGCGTATGATTATATATATATATATATATATATATATATATATATATATATATATATATATATATATATATATATATATATATATATATATATATATATATATATATATATATATAATTTTGAAGTAGAACTTGAATATCATTCAGGATAATTCATATTGACGACTTTGATATGTTTGACAACTATATCTAATTCATTGTTCACTTTTAATATAAGAAGAACAAAAATATACCTTGAATACAAACACTAAACTAATTAGAAAAAATAAACTACTGATTCCTCATTTTGCTGTGATATTATTTTTCTTTCTTCTTTGTTTTTTTTTTTTAACCTCATCTAGCAACTTTTTGCATGATGAGCGAACTTTACCACCACAGCGATATGTATTTTGTGATAATAAGTGCTCTATAAGTGTTACTGATATGTAATAGTTATCACAATGCAGTATCATTTCCATGTCAAACAGGAGCTTGTGTATTATGGTGAAAAAAAAAAAGTATTATTTAAAAGGCTGATGAACAAGGAAGAATCTGACTAGTTTATTTTCTTAGTTTGGTGTTTGTATTCACGGTTATTCTTATTCAGTTTTGTTGTAAAGGAATACTGACTTATGTTTATTTGGACATATCACAGTGTGTTTTAGTAACAAACGAATATTATCCGAATTATATTTATATTCTTGAACAAAAAAAAAAAAAAAAAAAAAATCATGTTACAATCCACCGGTGGGTCATATCATAGGAATGTATAGTACTCCAGGACCCACTAATGGGTCATATCGCAACGAACATGTTTTAGGAAAAAGTCAATAATTTGATTTTTTTTTTTTTTTTTTTTTTGTAATGATCATATAACTCATGTCCTAAGTAGTGGTAAGATGTCTAGACTGTACAGTTGGTGTAAAGTTTAGTCATGCCATCTTGCCCTCTGGGGATTTTGAAGAAGATTGTCTGAAGCTTAAGCTTGTTGTGCTTTTCATATCCTTAAGAGTATCTTAACTGTACCTGGAGATGTTAATTTTCTAATCCATAAGGCTAATGTTATGTTTTCTGTTTACAAAACATGTTAATTAATGTAACATGAAATACATACTCTTATTTATGAAAGAGTATCACATGTTTAATAATAACACAAAACTGATGAAGCCGTCTCTTCTACAGAACCAACATCCTTCTCGTCTCTCATTCGGACTCAAGGAAGAGACTATGATCGGCAGCTGCTTCAATTGGTAAATATATGAGTGGAATTACGTTGTATTTTAGTATAGGATCGTTCTTAATAATTTCTTATTAATTGGTGTTAGTTTTATCGTCAGCGCAAGAAACAGCGTTTTACAGTGCGATTATCCTTACTCCATTATCATGTGTAAGATAGATGGCTAAACAAAAGCAGATAAGAGGTTTTGATAATACTGGATGTGGCCAACGGTGTAACAGTCATCTAGACTGTTACACCGTCTAGTAACTCTAGTAACTGATGGGTGAATGAGCAATAGGAAAAACTTCAGGGTTTCTTCATATTGTTCACTGATTATACGTATAACAGATATTCAAGTTTGGTTCTGTAAATCCCTCTTCTTCAATGAACACAGTTTTGAAACCCTCATTCATTATTTCACTCATTTCTTTTGCTGTTTGGTATGTCTTTCCTCCTTTGATTATTTTTTTCTATTGTTTCCTTATTCTTCATCCTACCATTTATAAATTTGTAGAAAAAGCTCATGTTCGCTTTTTCGCACCACATCTTTCTCAAGGTTTCTTTCTTCTTCTCTCCTTACTCTAATATATTCATTTCTCGCATCCTTATACTACTGTCTGTTGTTTTCATTTCTTTGCTTTTTCAGTTTCTTCCAAGCTATATTTTTTCCCCCTTTTAGCTTAGCTTTAGCTTAGCATTGTACCAAGCATGTATACTTTTCTTTACATATAGGTACGTATTCCTTCATTCTTTCGTTATATTTCTATAGGAATATTTCATATTTCCCCTGTATTGTCCTTCCGTTCATATTGTTCCTCCATTCAATATCAGCAAAAATATTTCTTAACTTTTCAAAGTCTGCTCTTGCATAATTTATTCTCTCTTTTTTATAGTCTTCTCTGTATCTTATCCCGTCCTCTTCCTGCATTTCCAACACTAATGTTACATGATCACTTCTTCCCATTGGACTAAGGTATTGTATGCTGGGAGGGGCTCTGGCTTCTTCGTGAATACTAGGTCAAACAACGATGTTTCTTCTTCACCTCTGTACCGTATTGATTATTCCACCCACTGATCCAGTGTATTCACCATAGTCAACTCTAACATCTCTCTCCACGATCCAGAGTTACCCATTACTTCCATTTCTCTCCAGTTTACTCTTTTACAGTTATAGTCTCCTATTAATAGTATTTTTCCATCCCTTCTTAGTATATTATCGAGGCACTTTATCACCTCTTTGCATTTCCTTATGCTCCTCAGGTCTCCATGATTTCTCTTAGGTGGCACATAAATAACTATGATCTTCCTTTTTTTTTTTTTTTAATTTCCTGTCTTGATTGTTACTCCCACTATTTCCACTATGCCATCACTATATTGCAAACCTCCACACATATAATATCACGAACCAATATTAGCACTCCTCTTCCCTCTTTTCCCTTCCTGTCTCTTCTTCAGCTATTATATCCCTCTTCTTTAAAGTTAGTTTTGTTTCTACTATGCACATTACATTCCTGTCTTTTCTCTTTCAAATAATCTCTAACCTCCAACACAATGGATGACAACCCATCTTTATTAGTATAAGTCACACTCAATTTCTTACCTATTCGATGACCTCCTTCCGAAGATACCATTTATTCAGTCTCATCTGGAATCCTCCAGTAGAAAATTTTTTTCTTGATCTCCGTCCTTTTCTCGTTTTTTCCCTTAGTTTCATTTTTTAGCATACTCTCTTTTTATCCATATATACTTAAATTCAGTAACATCAGCCAGTTTCCCTTTTCTTGTCATAATCTTCTCCTCCGCCACCTGCGATCTCATTCTCACTTTCATTGGTCTCTTTCCCCCTTCACTAAACCTTCCCAGCCTAATCACTATCTTCACTTCTTGGTCCAACTCCTGTGTGCTGCCTTGGACCTGTTTGATAATTGTGTGTGCGTATATATATATATATATATATATATATATATATATATATATATATATATATATATATATATATATATATATATATATATATATATATATATATATATATATATATATATATATATATATATATATATCAAATAAATCAAGAGATGAAGGAGGAGGTGCAAGAGATAAAGAAACAAAACGATATACTGAAGACTACATGTTGCGAGCAGACTTTGAAAAGTTAAGAAATATTTTTGCTGATATTGAATGGAGGAACATTATGAACGGAAGGACAATACAGGGAAAATATGAAATATTCCTTTAGAAATATAACGAAAGAATGAAGGAATACGTACCTATATGTAAAGAAAAGTATACATGCTTGGTACAATGCTAAGCTAAAGCTAAGCTAAAAGGGGAAAAAATATAGCTTGGAAGAAACTGAAAAGCAAAGAAATGAAAACAACAGACAGTAGTATAAGGATGCGAGAAATGAATAAATTAGAGTAAGGAGAGAAGAAGAAAAAAACCTTGAGAAAGATGTGGTGCGAAAAAGCGAACATGAGCTCAAGTTTTTCTACAAATTTATAAATGGTAGGATGAAGAATAAGGAAACAATAGAAAAAATAATCGAAGGAGGAAGACATACCAAACAGCAAAAGAAATGAGTGAAATAATGAATGATGGTTTCAAAACTGTATTCATTGAAGAAGAGCGATTTACAGAACCAAAAAGGACATTGCGTTGCCGAGGATTAGAGGAAATCATAGTGCACAAAGAAGATATTGGAAGACTACTAGATAATTTGGATGTTAGAAAAGTAATGGGGCCGGATAGTGTATCATGCTGGGCACTAAAGGAATGTAAAGAGCAGATGTTAGATCCAATTTTGGAAATGGCTACAAGTTTATTAAAAGAAGAGAGGGTACCAATGGAATGGAAGAAAGCCAACATAATCCCAATATTCAAAGAAGGAAAGTCAACTGAGCCATTAAATTACAGACCAATGTCACTTACAAGTGTTGTGGGGAAGATACGTGAAATTGTTATCAAAGAAAAGTGGGTTAAATATCTGGAAGAAAAAAAATTATATCGAACAGACAACTTGGGTTCAGGACAGAAAGATTATGTGTGTCGAACTTATTAAGTTTCTATCTAAGAGTAATAGAAGGACTAGAGAGCAGAGATGGATGGGTGGACATGGTATATCTGGACATAAAAAAGGCTTTTGATGAAGTCCCTCATGGCAGACTACTATGGACGTTAGAGAGCATAGGAGGACTGAGAGGAACTTTGTTAGATTGGAAGAGGGATTACTTGAAGGACAGAGAGATGAGAACTGTGATCAGAGATCATCTTGGGGTAAAGTAACAAGTGGAATGCCACGAGGGTCAGTGTTTACTCGCATTATGTTTCAGTTATATGTAAATGACATGCAAAATAAGGTAACCAGTTACATTAATTTGTTTGCTAATGATGTAAAATTGCCAAGAGGACCGTTTGCTGCTGCAGGAGGATATAAACAAAATTTATGAGTGGAGTAAGAAATGGAAGTTAGAGTTGAATGCCAAGAAATGTCACGTAATGGAATTAGGAAAGAGTAAGAGAAAACCCGTATGGAACTATTTAATGGGAGAGGAACAAATAATGAAGACTAAAGAGGAAAGAGGTCTGAAACCCAGAAAACACATAAGTAAGATATTTGAATTAACATATAAAATGTTGACTAATATCAGAGTGGTATTTCAATACTTGGATAAAGATATGATGAAAAAATTGTTACGAGCATGATACGTCCAAAGTTGGAATATACAGCAGTGGTGTGGTCACCGAGCTTGAATATATAATATATATAATACACACACACATATATATACATACACACACATATATATATATATATATATATATATATATATATATATATATATATATATATATATATATATATATATATATATATATATATATATATATATATATATATATATATATATATATATATATATATATATATATATATATATATATGTATATATATATATATATATATATATATATATATATATATATATATATATATATATATATATATATATATATATATATATATATATATATATATATATAAGAAGATTATAACGGATCCAGGAGATAGCAACAAAGATGGTCCCAGAACTTAACTTATGAGGAAAGGCTAAAGGAAATGTGACTGCCAAGCTTATAAGATAGAAGAGAACGAGGAGACCTAATAACAATGTATAAAATAGTAAATGGTATTGAAAAGATTGACAAGGAAGAGCTGATGGTGTTGACAGAAGAAACTGGAAGGACAATAGGATGTGTAAAGACTAGGATGTGGCAGTGTGTTAAGGATATTGGAAAATACAGTTTTCTACATAGAACGGTGGAAAAGTGGAATGCATTGAGTGATGAAGTTGTTACAGCACATAATGTGCATAACTTTAAAGAAAAAATGGATAAATGGAGACGTGGAGACAGGACACTATGAGCCCCGCTCGAACCCTGTACAATACAACTAGGTAAACACAATTAGAGGTAAATACATCTAGGTAAATACAACTAGGTAAAATACACACACACATACACACACACAAACACACACACACACACACACACACACACACACACACGGCCCGGTAGCTCAGTGGTTAGAGCGCTGGCTTCACAAGCCAGATGACCGGGGTTCGATTCCCCGGCCGGGTGGGGATATTTGGGTGTGTCTCCTTTCACGTGTAGCCCCTGTTTACCTAGCAGTGAGTAGGTACGGGATGTAAATCGAGGAGTTGTGACCTTATTGTCCCGGTGTGTGGTGTGTGCCTGGTCTCAGGCCTATCCGAAGATCGGAAACAATGAGCTCTGAGCTCGTTCCGTGGGGTAACGTCTGGCTGTCTCGTCAGAGACTGCAGCAGATCAAACAGTGAATTACACACACACACACACACAGACTGCAAAAACTGGGACTAACTACACTGGAGGAAAGGAGGGGGAGAGGTGATATGGTAGCACTATATAGGAAACTGGAAGGGACAGAGAAGCTGGACAGAGATGATCTAGTGAAACTTGATATGAGGAACACTAGAGGACATGGAAGAAGACTGAAAGTGAGTTGTTGCAGATTTGACATAAAGAAATACAGCTTTACTCACAGATGTATAGGAGCGTGGAACAAACTTGATGATTAAACGGTGTGTACAGAGACTATAAATAAAATTAAACAAAATTTTTGATAGAAAGTGATCAGGATGCAGGACAGCAGCACAAGCCTAGTGTGGCTCTTTTCCTGTATCTCACAAGTAGGTAAATACAACTAGGTAAATGCACATACACACACACACACACACACACACACCGCGTAGTACAGTGGTTAGCGCGCTCGGCTCACAATCGAGAAGGTCCAGATTCAAGTTCCAGGCGAGACAGGGCAAATGGGCAATCCTCTTGATGTGTAGCCCCTGTTCACCTAGCAACAAGTAGTTACGGGATGTAACCTCGCTGTCCCGGTGTGTGGAGTGTGTTGTGGTCTCAGCCCTACCAGAAGATCGGTCATGAGCTCTAAGCTCGCTCCGTGATGGGGAAGACTGGCTGGGTGACCAGCAGGTAACCTTAGTGAATTACATACACACACACACACACACACACACACACACACACACACACACACCGCGTAGTGTAGTGGTTAGCACGCTCGACTCACAATCGAGAGGGTCCGAGTTCGAGTCCCGGAAAGCGGCGAGGCAAATGGGCAAGCCTCTTAATGTGTAGCCCCTGTTCACTTAACAGTAAATAGGTACGGGATGTAACTCGAGGGGTTGTGGTCTCGCTTTCCCGATGTGTGGAGTGTGGTATGGTCTCAGTCCTACCTGATGATCGGTCACTACGAGCTCTGAGCTCTTTCCGTAGAGGAAAGATTGGCTGGGTGACCAGCGGACGACCGTGGTGGTGAATAGCACACACACACACACACACAGACACACACACACACACACACACACACACACACACACACAAAAGGGAGAAAAAAAAAGGAGAATCATAGTCACGTATGTGCCACCTACGACAAATATATGAAGAAAAGAACATAAGGAAATACAAAGGGGAGTGATTAAGTGCTGAGATAATATAAGAAGAGATGAAAAATACTATTAGTAGGAGACTTCAACAGCAAAACAGCAAACTGGAGAAAGATGGAAGTGATGGGTAATGCTTGATCGTGGAGCAAGATGTTACAGTTAGCTGCGATGAATACGCTGGATCAGTGGGTGGAAGAATAAACATGGTGCAGAGGGGAAGAAGAACTATCATTACTTGGCCTAGTATTCGCAAAGAAGCCTGAGCCCCCTATTATCATACATTATCAGAGTCAAATGGGAAGAAGTGACCATGTAACATTATAGTATTAGAAATGCAGGAAGAGGATGTGCTAAGATATAGGGAGGACTAAAAAAAAAAGAGAGACTAAATTAAGCAAGAGCAAATTTTGAAATGTTAAGACAATTTTTTGGTGACATAAAATGTAGGAACATTATGAACAGAAAGACTGTACAGGAAAATTATGAATTATTCCTAGAGAAGTATAACGAGGGAGTGAAGAAATACGTACCTATCTATAGAGTAAAGAAGGGTATAGAAGCTTGGTACAATGGCAGATGTATAGAAATTAAGAGGGAAAAAGATAAAGTTTGGAAGATACTCAAAAAGCAGAGATATAAAAACAACAGACAGCGGTATAAGGATGCAAGAAATTAATATATTAAAGTAAGGAGAGAGGAAGAAAGAAACTTTGAGAAAGATGTGGTGCAGAAAAGCGAAGATGAACCTAAGCTTTTCTACAAGTATATAAATGATAAGGTGAAGAATAAGGAAACAATAGAAAAATAGTTAAAGATGGGAAGACATACCAAACAGCAGAGGAAATGAATGAAATAATAAATGACAGTTTCAAGACTGTTTTCACTGAAAAAGAGTATTTTACAGAACCAAATAGGACAAGGCTTGTAAGAAATCATAGTGCACAAAGAAGGAATTGGAAGACTACTGGAAAATTTGGATGTCAGAAAAGCGATAGAGCCGGATGGTGTGTTGGGCTGGGCACTAAAGAAATGTAAAGATGAATTGTTAGAACCAGTTTGGGAAATGGTTACAAGGTCACTAAGGGATGAGAGAGTACCACAAGAATAGAAGAGATTTAACATAATCCCAATATTTAAAGGAAGAAAGTCAACTAAGCCATTAAATTACAGACCGGTGTCACTTACAAGTGTTGTGGGTAAGATATGTGAAATTGTTATCATAGAGAAATGAGTTATATATCTGGAAGAAAAACAAGTTTATGTCGAACAGACAACTTGGGTTCAGGACAGGAAGGTCATGTGTGTCGAATTTAAGATTCTACTCAAGAGTAGTGGAAGGACTGGAGAGTAGAGATGGATGGGTGGACTCTGTGTACTTGGTTATGAAAAAGGCTTTTAATAACGTTCCTCAGAACAGACTACTTTGGAAATTGAAGAACAGGAGGACTAAGAGGAATAATATTAGATTGGATAAGAGATTACTTGAAGGACAGAGAGATGAGAACTGTGATCAGGTATACATACTCATCTTGGAGTAAAGTATCAAGTGGAGTGTTATTCCCCACTATGTTCCAGGTATATGTAAACGACATACAGTATGGCGTGACCAGCTATATTAATTCATTTGCTGATGATGTAAAATTGTTAATAATAATTAAGACCCGAGAAAACTGTTCACTATTACTGGAAGATATATACAAAATCTATGAGTGAAATAACAGGTTGAAGTTAGAATTCAATGCCAAGAAATGCCATGTAACAGAACTCACAACTCGGTTTCAGAAAAATAAGATCATGCATAACAAATTTACTAAATTTTTATCCAATAGTAATACTCGTAGCTGAAGTACAAGAGAGAGATGCATGGTTTGACATAGTGTATTTGGACATTAAAAAGGCCTTCGATAGAGTGCCACATAGAAGACTGCTTTAGAAAATGGAACACATCGATGGAATAAAAAGAAATATCTTAGACAGAATGATTGACTACCCAACAGATAGGGAAATGAGAACAATGATAAGAGACACCCCTTCTAGTTGGAGCAGAGTCACTAGTGGCATACCATAGAGTTCAGTGCTGGCACCAATTATGTTCTAAGTATATATAAACAATATGCAAAAGTTTCATAAATATGTTTGCAGATAACGCGAAACTTTTGAGAATAGTTAGGAACATCGAAGACTAGGGAATTGCAGAAAGATATTAACAAGACCTGGAAGTGAAGCCAATAGAGGAAATTAGAATTTAATACCAGGAAAGGCCATATAGTGGAAATGGGTAAAAGTTATAGAAGACCTACGTGGGAATACAAAATGGGAAAAGAAATTATAATGAAAAGTACTGAAGAAAAAGAGCTGAGAGTGGTTATACAAGACACCGTGACTCCAGAAAGACACATAAATGGGTTATCTGCTTCAAAATACAGGACACTAACTAACATCAGGGTGGTGTTTCATTACATAGATGAGAGTATGATGAAAAATATCATAAAGAACTAGACTAGAATATGCAGCAGTGGTGTGGTCACTATAAAAGCAGAAAGACATCAAGAGAATAGAAAAAATCCAAAGGATTGCTACAAAGATGGTGCCAGAAATAAAGTATCTTCCCTATGAAAAAAGACTGAAGGGAATGGAACTACCATCTTTGAACAACAGACGGTAAAGAGGAGATCTAATAACGATGTATAAGTTAGTAAACCACATGGAAAAATAGATAGACAGGACGTATTATCACTGACGGTGGATGGAGATAAGAAAACAAAAGGACACTCCAATAAGATTAAGAAAATTCAGACCAAGAACAATTAAAAAGTTTAGTTTTCCAAACAGGATGTTGGATATTTGGAACGGATTGAGTGAAGAAATTGTAGCAGCAGAAAGTGTGTACAAGTTTATGGAAAAGTTGTATAAATATGAATATGGAGAAAGGGTACTATGAGGTCCGTTTGAAACCTGTAACATACAACTAGGTAAATGCAACTAAGTAAATACACACACACACACACACACACGCCCGGTAGCTCAGTGGTTAGAGCGCTGGCTTCACAAGCCAGAGGACCGGGGTTCGATTCCCCGGCCGGGTGGAGATATTTGGGTGTGTCTCCTTTCACGTGTAGCCCCTGTTCACCTAGCAGTGAGTAGGTACGCGATGTAAATCGAGGAGTTGTGACCTTGTTGTCCCGGTGTGTAATGTGTGCCTGGTCTCAGGCCTATCCGAAGATCGGAAATAATGAACTCTGAGCTCGTTCCGTAGGGTAACGTCTGGCTGTCTCGTCAGAGACTGCAGCAGATCAAACAGTGAAACACACACACACACACACACACACACACACAGATTGCCTCATAGCCCAATGATAAAAGGGGCCTAGTTTGTTTACTACCATGGTTTACATAGGTTTGAACCTCCACTAGTGGTCATCTATGGGATTTTTCTGCTGTTAGGCTGAGCAGTTAATGTCTCCCCTGACTAAGGATGGATCATGTGATGCGTGAAGTCACAGTTTTATCCAAAGAATGAGAATAATAAGATCTGCATTGAGAGGGTGACAGTTGGTAGTTGTAGATCTGCTTGCGATTAAGCCTTGATGGTTAAAACACTGTGGAGACACTGGAGAGTAGATATGGGAACACAAAGTAGTTTGGTGCCTGTTGCCACACTGATGCACTGCCACTTCAGTGTGCGATCTTAATGGGAATTACAGACTTCGAGGAGGTATTTTGGGTAGGTTACTTCCTATTTGAAAGCCTACCTGTTAGTGAACCGTTACCCCGAATGTAAGTCCTTCCTACACTAGGACCGTGGCCAGGATTTGAACCCATGCACTTAGGGATCCTATCCCGCACACACAATGATAAAAATTACTATATAACAATAATAATGAATATATTATTATTATTATTGTTAATATCATCATCATCATCATAATGATAATAATAATAATAATAATAATAATAATAATAATAATAATAATAATATTATTATTATTATTATTATTATTATTATTATTATTATTATTATTATTATTATTATTATCATTATTATTATTATTATTATTATTATTATTATTATTATTATTATTATCATTATTATTGTTATTACAATTATTACTATTATCATTGTTATTATTATTAGTGTCATTATCATTATTATTATTATTACTATTATTATTATTATTATTATCATTATTGTTATTATTATTATTGTTATTATTATAATCATTATTATTATATTATTATTATTATTATTATTATTATTATTATTATTATTTTATTATTATTATTATTATTATTATTATTATTATTATTATTATTATTACCATTCTTCTTATTTTATTACTATTATCATCATCATTATTGTTATTATTAATGATGAATATGATGGCAGTAATCTCATATTGGTGTCAGAAATAGGCACTGGAAGATTTGAATGCATGTGTTATGCCTCCATATCCCATAATTATGACACCTTGAATACTTCACATGAATACTGAATCTTTAACATGGCAGGCCGTAACAGGCCGAGAATCGAACTATTAATCAAGAAAACAGGAAAAAAAAAAAAATAAACACGTGTGACAGCAGGACCTCAGGAATTCTCATGTCTTAAGTCAATTTTAGAAACCTTTGTACTCCTGATTGCTAAACACTGTCCTCCTTATACTCAATTTTCTGACGGTTGGATTTATAAGTTTAAGGAACTCCACAGAATTCCAGTGTTAGATGTGTTATGTGTTCAGTTTCAATATTATTTTGTATTATACAATATATTATGGCATTTTAAATTGATTTGCGGGTTGTATTTCCTGATGGTCCGGAAAGTCTAATGGTCTGGATGTCCCATGTACTCCTCCCTTCCGGATTAAAAACTTTGACTTTATATCCTTCTTGTTAGAAGTATGATTGTAATAATAATTTTTGATAAATATTAATTGACATTAATAAAGTTTACATAATATTTTGTAGTGTCTTCATTGCTGTGGTTTATCTTAAATGTATCTATGCCACTGAAGATTAGTGCAAATTTAGAAGGCTTTTTAAAGTTTGTGGTCATGGTAGGTTTGATATTAATGAAAGGGATCGCAGACTAAAACATTTAGGAAACTGTTTTAGATCTAGCAGTTTACTGTATGCTAAAAACAAGTAAGATTTCTCAGTTTCTTTTTGACCAACCAAGCTAACACAAGGCAAGTGTTTTCTGTAGACTGGAATCCTGTCTCCTCCACTATCAACTATCAAAATTATGTTTAATTTATAGAATTTTCAGCAATGCTACCTTTATTGTATTGTTAATGTCACATACAGTCATGTTACACACTTGATATTGTTATACTTGCCGCATTGAGAAATGGCCATTAGGGCGTGGCTAGAAGATTCCCCCAGTGTAGCAGCCATTATCACCGTCTACTTCGTTCTTCAACCCTGCTCCACCTCATTTACTCCTTGCTTCGTCTTTCCTTCTTTCTTTGTGTTTCTATATAAATTGGTGCATTTCTGAAGTTATTTCCGAAATTATTATAATTTTTGTTCCGCATCTCCTCTGAGATAAAAATCAAAGCTTGTTTTCTCCATAAAGGTTTCGTTTCTCGCAGTCGTACGTGGCATATGAGCAGGAGAGAGCGACATTACCGTTTTCCTTCCTTGAGTTTTCAGAGAGAGAGAGAGAGAGAGAGAGAGAGAGAGAGAGAGAGAGAGAGAGAGAGAGAGAGAGAGAGAGGCAGGCCAATGATCTCTGGAGATGCAGCAACACTGGGGGAGTCCCCATTTTCCACACCCTAGCGGCCATTTCTCGGTGCGGCGAGTATAGTTTATTTCCCGTGGAATACAGTAGCACATAAGATAAACTATGTGGACTTTGAGGTGATGAAAATGTAGAATTATGTTGCCGAATAAATCCAAAACATTTGATCTAGATTTGCAATGTCATAAGAAACGTTGGGTATTTCATGATATAACAAAACTAATGATTTTTATACTTTCAGGTACTCCATGCTGAAGCTCACAGGTCACCAGGCTAAAGTTGAAAGCAAGAAATTGGAAGAAGTCATCGAAGTAGATGTCCAAAGAGAAGGAGGAGCAGCAAGGTAAGGAACAATTCAAATTTTTAAATACAGGACAGTGCTCTAATAAAAATGAAGAAATATATACGAGTACCCGTCTGGGGAGGAGACTATCTGTTCACAGGTTTGACTTCTCTTTTGGTATGGATCTTAAGTGTCTTGATAACCCCTTCAATTTTTCTTCACTAACTTCTGCAACATTTGCAGCTTTAGATTTACTTTTCAAACAGTACTACACCTCTTCTCTATTAAATCCTATATTCATTTCCTAACTAAAATATAGGTATCTGAGCCCTTTTTTTGTTCCCTTCTACTGTATCCTCATTTTTAATCCAAAGTTGGATGTTGTGTTTGTGTAGAACAATCTAACTTGTTTTTGTGGACAAGGTATAAAATCTTCCAATTTTTTTTTTCAATATCTTGCTATGACTATGGAGTCACTCTCTCAATTAATTTCTCTGACTATAAAGAAAAAAAAATTCTTTAGACTTATTAACTTGCAAAGTGGAACACATTCTTTCTGCAGAGTTTTCCATTCTTGGAAGCTTCAAT
Source organism: Portunus trituberculatus (assembly GCF_017591435.1). Taxonomy (NCBI): domain Eukaryota; kingdom Metazoa; phylum Arthropoda; class Malacostraca; order Decapoda; family Portunidae; genus Portunus; species Portunus trituberculatus. The sequence continues at coordinate 9,988,794 of NC_059279.1, read as the reverse complement.
GATTAAATTTGGGTTTCCTCTCCAATAACGTACTATCTTTGTGAATTAAGCTTATTTTGTTATCTTCCAAAGCATCCAGCAATTAGTGCGACATGCTACTCGCTTTCCTGACCGTGCTGGAGACATGTTCAACATTTCTAACTTTTTTCCTAACTTTGAATCCTGTTTATGGTATTTATGGTCAGGCCCCTATTCCAAACCCATGAGACTTCATCAGGATCCCTAAGACGAATGTGTCTCTGGGTTGTTGGTTGATGAGATATTATTCAGATTTTCCTTGGAATGACTTCTGCTTTTGTGTTAGGAATCCATCTCCATGTGCTGAGCACATAGCAAAAATCATAGTGTCTGGCAGAAAGACTTGTATTCTTCACACCTTCTTTCAAGCCTACATCTTCCAAACTACGGTTAACTCACTCCTACTAATCTTAATTTTTTTTTTTTTCTTGAAGATTTGTACACACTTATCACTTCACAACTTTATCTGATCACCAGTATGGGTTCCACTGAGACTATTCTACTTATAATCTGGTCTCCCTTACTGAGTCTTGGTCATCTTCTTTAGGAATACTGGTAAAGTTTTTATTGTTACCTTAGACCAGGGTTTCTCAACCGGGGTTCCCCGCAACCCTAAGGTTCCGCAAAAGGTCCCTAAGGGTTCCGCAAGAACAAGTGAGATAAGCTAATGCGCTTTTGACTTTCTATTGAATTTCATATACCTAATGTAACTAAACAAGCACAATATTTCATTGATTATTGTAATATAATATTATTTTTCCTTAAACCAGTTATTCAAAAAATTATATTAGGATATTTGTCAAGTGAAATACGATGAAAATAAAATGAGAAATATATGGTATATAATTTGATTTTTGCGCAAGCGCTCCTTGAGACTTGTAATTTATTTTAAGAGTTATGCAAGGGTAAAAAGGTTGAGAAACGTTGCCTTAGACATATCAAAAGCTTTCCATATAGCCTGACACAAAACTTTGAATTACAGACTACGATCCTATGACTTCCTTTCTTAAATCTGTAACTTCATCTCGAGTTTCCTTTCTGACCGTTCTGTTGCTGCTGTGTTAGTGCACTTAGCTCACAACCGAGAAGGCCCAGGTTCGAGTCCCGACTACAGCGAGGTAAATGGCAAGCCTCTTAATGTGTAGCCCCTGTTCACCCAACAGCAACTAGGTACAAAATGTAACTGTAGGGATTGTGGCTTTCCTGTGACGGAGGGTAGTGTGTGATATGGTCTAAGTCCTACCTGCAGATTAATCAGTACGAGTACAAGCTCTCAGCTCTTTCCGTAGGGCAACGGGTGGCTAGGTAACCAACAGACGACCTAGGTAAACACATACAAACACTTTCCTTATGAAATAGCAGTCTTTATTTAACAGTCAATTGAATATATCTCAAAACGTATATGATTGGTGGGTTAATCTTAATGTTCCATTTAGTTACACAGCACCTAAGGGAAAGAACAAGAAATCTACAGGGCGAAAGAAGTATCCCGGGAAAAAGCGTCCACCCACGGCTCCTCTCACTGTTGCCCCGATCCAGGATACTCTTTTCATAGTCACCCGCTCATTAGATGACCAACAGTGTAAGGATAAACATTTTACTATGAAGGTAAGTAGGTGTGTGTGTGTGTGTGTGTGTGTGTGTGTGTGTGTGTGTGTGTGTGTGTGTGTGTAAGTAAGTAAGTAAGTAAGTAAGTAAGTAAGTAAGTAAGTAAGTAAGTAAGTAAGTAAGTAAGTAAGTAAGTAAGTAAGTAAAGTTTATTGCTGTTAGCAAATACATAGAATACTATAATCTATCACTTCAGCAACAGTCTGTCGAGCCGTAGCTCCCTAACAGACCGAACATCTATGTTTATGATACTCATATACACACACTTACCCACATACATACATTCATAATCACATACCTATATATACACACTTACACATACATATATACACACTTGTATATATACATACCCATACATAAATACCCGCACATGTATACATACCTATACACATATATACACACTCTTACACATATATATACATACACATACGTATACACACATACATAAACGTACCTACATATACATGAAAATGGCAACAATGGTGATAATTGTAGTAATAATAATAATAATAATAATAATAATAATAATAATAATAATAATAATAATAATTAATAATAATAATGACATATGTATACACACACATACACGTACCTACATACATGTACATTGTACGTAAATGGCAACAATAATGATAATTGTAGTAGTGATAATAATGTGTGTGTGTGTGTGTGTGTGTGTGCGCGCGTGTAATTCACTTTGGTCTTCAGGGTCCAGTATTGCAATTCTTGTCTTTCTCCTCATCTGAAGATTCATCACAACCTATTATCCTGTTCAGCTGGTACAATTCCTATATTATTTCTACAAAGCTGCCTGCTTCTAACACCTGAGTAAAAAAGACTGACGTATGAAGTCCTACAAATACAAGGCATAGCATAAAATTAGTCGGAAGAACTCATGCACAGCCAAACTCATTACTTACCTACTTTAGTCTACCATTACATCTTATTTTGTTAAAGTAAAAATTATAGTAAATATTAGGATGAACTATTATAAATGATTCTTTGCACAGGCCAGAGAACCTACGAGAAAAATTACTTACAATCATTTCATGCCCTAACGTCAGTAACATACTTCATATCATAATGTCAGTAACCATATGACTAACATGACCAAAACGTCACGTACATATAATTGGTCACAAATTACAAATTTCAACAGAAACCGAGGAATCATATTATTTCCAACGATCTAAAAAACATTTACAATTCAGAAAAAAATATATAAAGACAGTCACATACCTGATTATTCATCCATGACTGAAAAACAATGGAGGAAATTCGAAGACACATCTCTATTATGGCCAGCAGCTGACTGAAAAATTGGCGCGCAAATACTCAACCAATCAACATCCAGGTGCTCTTCTCAGAGAGAGAGAGAGAGAGAGAGAGAGAGAGAGAGAGAGAGAGAGAGATTCTGATTCTGATTCTTAACTTTTATTCTCAAGATGTAATATGGTACAATACATGTGAAAGGACTAGGGTTTAGTGCATGAGATTATGTACATTTCTGTTTATTTATCAATATCACAAAATTTTGGATAGGCACTTAGTGTTTCTGTTAGAATGTTCAGAAAGTGTTTTGCAAGGTCAGGTAGTGTTGGGTTCGATATATTGCACTTTTCATGGAGTGTTTACACATTCACAATCGCGTAGATAGTGTTCAAGTTTGTGTCCGTTTTGTACATCACACAGGCGGCACCGTCTTTTCTCCTCTGGCGTGGCGATCCCCAACTCCCAGGCGCAGTACCGGGTAGCCAAGCCTTATCCTGGACCTCACCAGCTCGAGGCGTCTGGTGGTGTGGGCGGGGCGGGGCAGACGGGGGTCGTCCGTGTCCACCACCCCCATCCAGCGTGCGCTAGTACTGTCACCGTGTTGTGCTTCACTCTCCCGTTGAAGGCGCCTCCTCTCCGCTTGCTGTCGCGGAGTTGTTGTCGGAGTTGTTGGCGGGTCCTAGGGATGTTAAAGCTAACATCAGGAAGTGGAGCTGCCTGTTTAGAAAGCAGATCAGCTTTTTCATAACCAGAGATTCCAACGTGGGAAGGAATCCAGTTGATGGTAATTATTCTTCCCTCCGTCTGTATGGCTCTTGCTGTGGTGCTGATGGCTTGCGTAAGGTGTTGATTTTCATTGTCATGCCTGCACAGTGAGGCGATGGCTGTTCTCGAGTCAGTATTGATCAGGACGTCAAGTTTGTGTGAGGTGCGTGCATGATCAACGGCCAGTTTGATGGCGGCTAACTCGGCCTGGGAAGAGGAAGAGAAGTCTGTCACCCGGGCAGCTGAGGTGGTGATGGTGGTGGTGGCGGTGGTGGTGGTGGTGGCGGCGGAGGGGGTGGTGGAGATGGCACGGCGGCAGAGAAGATGGTGGCGGTGGCGATTCTGGCGTGAGCGGCGGTATCACCTGCGTCCCTCACGGAACACATGAACGCTGCACCTGACCTGCCGTCCTGCTCGACAGACCCATCAGTGTAGTACAATACTGTAGTGTCTTGCTGCTTCATGGATACACGCCCGGTAGCTCAGTGGTTAGAGCGCTGGCTTCACAAGCCAGAGGACCAGGGTTCGATTCCCCAGCCCGGTGGAGATATTTGGGTGTGTCTCCTTTCACGTGTAGCCCCTGTTCACCTAGCAGTGAGTAGGTACGGGATGTAAATCGAGGAGTTGTGACCTTGTTGTCCCGGTGTGTGGTGTGTGCCTGGTCTCAGGCCTATCCGAAGATCGGAAATAATGAGCTCTGAGCTCGTTCCGTAGGGTAACGTCTGGCTGTCTCGTCAGAGACTGCAGCAGATCAAACAGTGAAACTGAAGGCCATGTTGCCGCATTTCCGCTGGCAGGCAATCTTGGTTTTTTCGATTCAGTGGTGTGATGATCGTCGTAAATAGTGTTGGTTGCCATGGAGGGCATACCTGAGGTTCTTGAGGGAGTACTGCAGCTCTTATGTCGCCCTAAGTGACCTCGAAGCACTTAGGATGCTTGCTGCCTTTGTGGTATACTTTCCCTGGCCACGCCGCCCCTCGTGGTGGCGTAGCAGAACTTGATGGGCGTAATCACGATGGTCGTCACGAGTATAGGTTCTGATGAAGAAGTTTGCTGTTAGGTGTTCGACTCTATCAACAAGCATCGAAACTTGAGCTTCAGCACGAAGATTATCCGTCTTGGTCCATTTTGTGGTCCCGTATACCGTTCTTAGTGCGTCATTCTGGATGGTCTCTAACGCCGTGGCGTCACTGGCGGTGATGTTGATTAAGACTGGGGCTGCGTAGTCGACGAGTGAACGCACCAAAGTTTTGTAAACACTGAGTATCACATTGCTTGTGGCTGCCATTCCTTTCCATGATAGGGCTTTGATAATTCTATTCCTCACTGTACCTTTGGCCTTCAGATGTACCTCAGCCTGCCAGGTTCTGTTTCTCGCAACAGTAACACCAAGGTGGCAACCCACTCGATGTCGCGACCCTGTATTTGCAGTTTGGTGGGGGGGATGCTGCGGGTCTTGGCCATGGACTATTTTATTCTGCGAGACCGTAAATCCGATTTCCTCGCACTTAGAAGTTTGCAGGTTTAGCGCCTCTTGCATTTTGGTTGCTGTGTTTTTCCCGCTTGTCTGGATAACAATATCATCAGTATAACCGATATGCTGCGTTCCATCGGGATACGGTAATGATGCTAACACATTCATCAATATATTGAATAGACTGGGGCTGAGAACTCCCCCTTGAGGCGTTCCATTTTCAAGTTTCATGTACGTTGATTTCGCACCTTGAAACATCACTCGAGCTTTCCTGTCAGTTAGGTAGTCTTGGATCCAGGATAGAAGCCTTCCCTTCACTCCTAGTTTGATCAGTTCACTCAGTATCACTATTGGTTGAGCTCTGTCAAAGGCTTTTTCAATGTCTATAAATACAGCTGTTTTTGCACTTTCATTTGACACGTAGTTTACTAAGCAGTTTGCTGTGCTTCTGTGCATAACGAAACCGTTCACTGCAACATCGAACTTTCCAATCTTATAAAGAAGGCGGTTAAGAAGGATTCGTTCGAGCATCTTGCACATAGTTGAGGTGAGGCTGATGGTGTGTATTTGTCAGACTCATTTGTTTTGGGTATTGGGACGATATTTGCCACTGTCCATGCTTCAGGGAGCGCTCCTTGCGCCAGTGACATATTGTACAGCTTCAGTAATGGATCTCCCTCAACTTGACACACAGCATTTAGCATGGAATAGGTATTCCGGTTTTCACCTGGCGCAGTGTCTGCGCTACTCTTCCTCGCTGCCAGCAGTTCCTCCCTTGTTATTGCCTGATCTGTATCGTCCTGTTGTCGTGTCGCCCCTGCTATAAGAGCCAGGCGCGCGGAGTCAAAGGGCAGCTCCCCGGGAAGGGGTGGTGGACACCAGCACTGTCTGCAGACACCCGGAAGCGGAGAGAGGCAAAGCAGGAAACTTATAATAAAAAAAAAAAAAAGCCAAGACATGAGGTAAAGCAAATAGATCATTGGCAGAAGTAAGCCGCAAGAGAGAGAGAAAAAAATAAAGTAAGAATTAGCAAGACGGTTTGCCCGTCACCTTTACACTCCCACTTTATTTCCTTTCTCAATATAGCCCTAAACACTTCCCTTCCCACCAACTTTAACTCTTCATAGTTTCACCCATTTTTTCTATCCCCCTTCAACTCAACTCAACTCAAGGGCAGCTTTCTTTTCACGTAGTGTGTCAGGTAAGTTTGCGGTAGCAGATTTTTCTGAATAATCCCGCATTAATATCTCTGCCTTCCCGGCTGGGTCATGGTGGGCGGGCGAGTGTGAGTGTTTTCCTCTGATAAGGTTGATCTTATTCCACACCTTTGTCATGCTTGTGGTGTGGTTTAGTCGTGAGGTGAATTGTAAGTATTTTTCCTTTCGGATCAAAGGCATTTGTATTCTGGCATAAGGCATCCATTCTTGCAGATGAATTTTATCTTCTTCACTTCTGTGTTTGTAGTTTTTTGTTAATAGTCGAGAGATTTTGTTAAACATTTTCACTCTCTTGTCATAGTACCAGATATGTTTCCTTCCATGGTTATACTTCTTTTTCATTGAGCGTGGCATCGAGGCATCGGCTGCATCCTGGATAACTCGACTCAAGTCCTCATAGTAGGTGTTGACGTTGTCAGGTACAATATAGTTCCTGTACCAGGTACTAAGGTGGGCTTGAAATACTGACCAGTTGGCTTCCTTTGTTACTCATCTCTTCCTTACTGCTGTTTCAAGGAATGTTTCCCTACTCACTGTAATGTTGATCGTCTGTGCCCAGTGGTCGCTGAGTAATTCTGGTACGCAATCACTGGTAACGTCAAGGCCTCCAGCATGTAGTGTAAGGACCAGATCAAGTCTTCCATCCGCTATATGTGTGGCTTGAGGCGCGCCATGCAGCTGTAGTTTCTCGAAGTCTTCCAGCTCATGTACTATGTGTTGTCTCCTCTGATTGGTGTTGCCAGTATTCCATGGCTCAAGAGCATGGTGATGAGCGTTAAAGTCTCCAGCGAGGACAGTAAGGCGTCTATGATTGTTTTCAAGTAGAGGGATCAGGTTGAATTGCGACCTTTGCCTGCTGTATATGTTATTGATGTCGAATTTTGTGTTCCTGTTGTCATGTATTGTGACACACTGAATGTTTCGACTTGATAGCTCAGATGAGAAGAATTTTCTGTTAAGGTGGCTGGTATATCTTTTTTAACTAGCGTGATAAGCCCTCGGGATCCTCCTTGTTGGAAAGGTCGTTGAAACATTTGATAATTCCCAAATCTCATATTGGAAGCATCACTGGATAGTGTCTCTTGTAGAATAATAATGTCTATATTATGGGTGTGTATATACTGCAGGAGACTCGACGCCTTACTGTTAACACCATGTATGTTCCACTGCAGAGTACTTACTTCTCCATTACTGTAGGAGTAATAGTTGGTCCCTGGTTGTACTGTGGCCACTGTGTGGTGGAGGTGGCTGCTGCGTTATGTTGGCTGTCGGGTGCGGCGGCTGCTGAGGAGGTTGTTGCGGCGGGCTGGTTGAGAGGGGCGGCGGCGAGCTGAGCGACGCGGGTGGCAGGTGTTTGTTGTTGGCCAGACCCTTGCTTGTTGCACTGTGTTGTGGAGGCAGCGCCTGCTTCGTGTTGGCGGACAGGTGCGGCGGCTGCTGTGGAAGTTGTTGTGGCGGGTTGGTTGAGTGGAGCGGCGGTGAGCTGGGTAATGCGGGTGGCAGGTGTGCGTGGTTGGTCAGGTCGTCGTTGGTGTTGTCTTTCCTGAGCGTGGCCTGACCTATCGCATTCGACGCTTCTCCTCTCGGCAGTGGGTTGCTTGTATGTTGTGCTGGAATCTTCATTTGTTGTGGTGTATCGTCGACATCCATATGCGTGCTGGGTCTGGGAGCTGCCGTAGCCTGAGATGTTATTTTGGTTTGGCTGGCCAGTTTCATGAGTAGCGCTTTCATGCTGCTCATTTCTGCTTTCAATGTTACGTGAAGCGCTGCGACCATGGTTTGCAGATCTTGGTTTGCCTTTTGCATTATATCTTGACTCAGTTTTAGTGTTTTTACTTCCTGACGCAGTGTCTCGACTTCGTCCTGTAAGCTGCTCTGGGTAATTGTAGCCGCTGTGTTAGTAGTTGGTGGATGTAGAGTAGTGATGGGCATTGTAGAGGCTCGCTCGTCTCCCTGGTGCTGGCTGTCGGGGCTGGGTGATGGTGGTCGGTGCTCGTCCCCTGGGATGGTAGGGGAGGCGTCACGTGGCTGGAGGCTTGAGGCGCCTCGTTCGTCAATGCTTGGGTCGGCGTGGCCGCGTGGGCAGGTGTGTCGGAGGCGGGACGGCGTGACCTGAGGTATGGCGATGCTGCTGGTGGGAGGTGGGTCCCGTGGGTAGGGGAGGGTAGTCGCTGAGGGGCGGCGGGGCGGCTGTAGTAGATGGTTGGGGTGGGGTCCATCGAGGAGGAGGCGGAGGGGGATTTAGTAGGTGAGGTATGCAGCTGTGGTAGGCGGTGGATGGGCAATTATTTCTTCCCTTGGGTGTAGTGAGGTCTTGGGTTGCATGGGGCATTTCAAGCTCCAGGCATTGTGTTCCTGGGAGCAGTTCGGACGCCTGTGCACTATTGCCTCCCCGGTTGTTATTTTGTTCTTTCACACACTCATGTCGTGATGTTGAGAGCAGAATCCGCATATCGTTATTCTGTCGCACTCCCACATTTGATGACCCCATTTCTGACAGTTCCTGCAGAAAGCTGGTTTCCCCACATACTTTTCTATCTTGCACGAGCGTATTCCTGGGAGATCTAGGTATGCGGGTACTTCTCCCTCCCACATGGCGATGACTTGTTTCCTTGGGTCCTTAGAGCCGCGTCGAAGGTTTCTCTCTGCCCACACCACTGACGGATGATCTTTGATGTAGTCCATGGCTAGACACATGGGATAATTTTTGGTGAATACTTTTGTCAGTTTGTTGTCTTGCTTGATTTTTGTAAGTTTTATGATTTTGCCGTTGTAGGGATATCCAGGGATATGCCAGATGGGGGACCTAAGGCGGTATTATGCTGATTTTCTCTGGAATGATAACTGTTTCTGTGTCAGACACCTATCTCTTTGTGGTGAACGCATAACGGAGGTGATAGTGTCTGGCATCGAGGCGTACATTCCTCATTCTCTTTCTCAACTTAAACCTTCTAAAACTTGGTTTACCATAGCCTGTTCTCGTGCTATACATGATGGAAAGTTTGCCCACAAAAGGTACTTGAGCCTTCCATCCCCTGAATCTCACGCACTTCATATTTCTGCCCGGAATAATGTCGTCTCTTCTTAAACGTGGCCAAATGTCAAAATCTTTGAAACTCTAACTCCCTTTGGGACTTCTGACATCTGGCCAAAAACATCTCCAATAACTTCACTTTTTCATCTTTCCCTCTTTTACTTCATCCTGATGGCACCACTGCCATCTCTTCTGTCTCTAAAGTTGAACTCTTCTCTCAAACATTTGCTTGTCCCTCCGTCCTCCTCCTTCTGACTATTTCATGTCTTCAATCAAAATTCTTCGTTATGATGTTTTCCCATGCCCTCTCTGTCCTAAAACTTCGGAAGGCTTATGGACCTGATGGGATCCCTCCTATTGTTCTGAAAAGAAACTGTGCTTCCGTGGTTGCACCTTGCACTTTCAACTTTGTCTATCGACTTCTACCTTTCCTTCTTGCTGGAAGTTTGCCTGCATTCAGTTTGTTCCTAAAAAGGGTGAACGTTCTAATCCCTCAAACTACCTTCCTATAACTTTAACCTCTTGCTTCTCAAAAGTTTTAAAATCTATCCTGAATAGGAAAATTCTTAAATATCTGTCACTTCACAATCTTCTATCTGGTCGCCAGTATGGCTTCCGTAGTTCACTCTACTGGTGATTTTCTAGCGTTTCTTAGAGTTTGAAAGATTTTGACATTTTAAGGAGGTTTTGGCAGGTTGAAGGACAGACTTGCCATAATTCCGGGCAGAAATATAAAGTGCATGAGATTCAGGAGATGGAAGGCTCAAGTACTTTTTGTGGGCAACCTCTCTATCATGTATAGCACGGGAACGAGCTGTGTTAAACCAATGTTTAGAAGGTTTAGGTTGAGAAAAAGAATGAGGAATGTATGGCTTCATGCCAGACACTGTCACCTTTGTTTTGTGTTCAGCACAGAGAGATGACACAGAAACAGTAATCATTCCAGGAAAAATTAGCATAATACCTCATCAGGTCCCCCCAGCTAGCAGAGGTAAAACGCCAAAGGCACCTCCACTTTGGGGGATCCTGTGGAGAGATTGGAGAAATAGAACAAGATACAGAAATGAGATTGTGATCGGAGGATCCGAATGGAGAAGATAGGGTGACAGCATTAGCAGAAGGATTAGAGATAAGGAAGAGATCAATAATGTTGGGCGTATCTCCAAGACGGTCAGGAATACAAGTAGGGTATTGCACCAGTTACTCTAGGTCATGGAGGAGAGCAAAGTTGAAGGTCAGTTCACCTGGATGTTCAGTGAAGGGAGAGGAAAGTCAAAGCTGGTGGTGAACTTTGAAATCGCCAAGGGTGGAGATCTCCGCGAAAGGGTAGAGGGACAGAATTTACTACACTTTGGAAGTTAAATAGTCAAAGAATTTACTCTAGTCAGAGGAGTTAGGGGAGAGATAGACAGCACAGATAGATTTAGTTCGAGAGTGACTGTTGAGTCTAGGCCAGTGGTAGAAAACTCGGAAAACTCAAGAGCATGGGCACGAGAGCAAGTTCAGTCATTGCGCACATAGATATAACATCCAACCTTAGAACGAAAATGAGAATAGAAAAAGTAGGAGGGAACAGAGAAGCGGCTACTGTCAGTTGCCTCAGACAGCTGTGTTTCAATGAGGAAAAGAAGATGAGATTTAGTAGAGGAGAGGTGGTGTTCCACAGATTGAAAATTAGATCGAAGACCGAGAATGTTGCAGAAGTTATTGTACAAAATTATTGAGGGAGGTGTCAAGACATTTTGGGTCGCTAATGAGAGGGCAGTCCGACCTGGGGGACATTTTTGATCCCCTCCCCAGAAGGGGACTCCGGGGCTGGGTTTGGAGTTGCCATTATTTAAATTTTGAATTTTAAGTAAAGGGTGTGTGTATGTAGTTTTATGAGAAGTAGGAGAGTTGTTTTTAAAGGGCAGGCTGTGAATGCCCCCTTGAGTTTTGAGACACAATGGGTTCAGCGAGATCACAACTAGCTTTAATGAAAGGTTCACAGCACCCCCTGAACTAGTGCTATTAGACCTCGGTAGAAGTAAATTATCGTTTCGGTAAGTGTCTACTACTATATATCTACCCTATATCTTTCCATTTCATTTCAGAGACGACCAACCTTTCAGGAGATCAACAGATCACGCAGGGACGCCACAGAACGCCTGACTACTGGTCTTACTAAAATTTCTGATTTGGGCAGAGAAAATCTAGTAGTTTTCTATGCTTCAAAAACTCAATTCCTCCATCTATTAATTTGACACAACATTCCAGACAACTATCCCCTCTTCTTGAAAGACACTCAACTGTTTCCCTCTTCCACACTGAATGTCCTCGGTCTGTCCTTTACTCATAATCTTAACTGGAAACTTCACATCTCATCTCTTGCTAAAACAGCTTCTATGAAGTTAGGTGTTCTGAGGCGTCTCCGCCAATTTTTCTCGCTTCTCCAACTGCTAACTCTGTACAAGTGCCTTATCCCTCTCTGTATGGAGTACTCTTCAGAAGGTTGGGGGGGTTCCACTCACAGTTTTATTAGATAGCGTGGAATGAAAAGCTCTTCGTCTCATCAACTCCCCTTCTCTGACTGACTGTCTTCAATCTCTTCCTCACCGCCGAAATGTTGCATCTCTTTTTATCTTTTATAACTATTTTCATACTAACTTTTCTACTGATCTTGCTAACTGCATGCCTCCCCTCCTCCTGCGGCCTCACTGCATAAGGCTTTCTTCTTCTCATCCCTATTTTGTCCAACTCACTACCGCAAGAGTAAACCAGTACTCTCAATCATTCTTACCTTTCTCTGGTAAACTCTTGAACTCTCCACCTCCTTCTGTATTACCGTGTTTCTACGACTTGACTTCTTATAAGAGGGAGATATCAAGACATTTTCTCTCTAATTTTGGCTAATCCTTTATTTATCTTTGAAATAACCAGCACTCGTGGACCTTTTTTTTTAATATTTTGTTGCCCTTGGCTGGCCTTCTCTCCTGCATCAACAGGAAAGAAAAAAAAAACACCAACAATTTCACAATTTTCCCAGATCAACGGCAACAAAGAATCGGTGGAGAGAACACAACGCAGTTCTGAGGGAACCTTTGTTATCAGGGGAGAAGGAGCTGTAGTCCGACTTGAACGGGCCGAAGTTGAGGGCAATATTATGATCTACACTGGGGATTGTGATGATGAATTCATTTGGACTACATCAAAACAGGTACTATAATGTGTGAACATGTGTTAATTTGCCTTCTCCTCTCCCAACACACACTCTCTCTCTCTCTCTCTCTCTCTCTCTCTCTCTCTCTCTCTCTCTCTCTCTCTCTCTCTCTCTCTCTCTCTCTCTCTCTCTCTCTCTCTCTCTCTCTCTCTCTCTCTCTCTCTCTCTCTCTCTCTCTCTCTCTCTTCTGTATAGTTGTGGTTATTTATTCTTTCTATCCTTCATTTATTTTGCAGACACTACAGCTCACATCAGTGCAAGAAGTAGAAGAGACAATCTCAATCTCATACGAGGCAGAAAGAAGAGCGCTAAGCTTCAGTGTTGCGGTATGTTTATATATATATATATATATATATATATATATATATATATATATATATATATATATATATATATATATATATATATATATATATGTGTGTGTGTGTGTGTGTGTGTGTGTGTGTGTTTATGGAAATCCTAGTGTGTGTATATGATAAACTCAGAGTGTATTTACATTTACGGGTAACTGGTAAAGGCGAAGCAGTAGGTTTTATTAATGAGACAGTAAATAGTTGGGGACTAAAATTTGTATTTTTTGTATCAGCTTCACTTTTTTTTTTCCTATTAATAATCTAAATTTTACCAGTACTGTTTTATTCAAACTAATTTTTTTTTTCTGATTTTATCTTTCTTTTCTTATAACATTTGGGCGATTGCCTTTCATCTTATATATTTTTTCCACTATATCTCTGCCGCGGAATAATTCATTCGTCTCTACTGCACAGGATGGACCACGTGATACCATTAAGGAAAAGCTTTTAGGACTCTCCCCAGCTGCTGAGCAAGTCGAAGAAAATATGGTGAGTTGAAAATTTTCAACATTCATCACTTCTTTCTTTACTCTATGTTTAGGATATAATGTTTTTCTTTTTATTTGTTAATCTTAAAGACATAAATAGAACAAAACTACAAGAAGTCAGTATGGTTACACCAAAGACTCCCTCTATGCAACATACATATCTGTCGTCTTTGTCTATCAATTTATCTATTCACTCAGCACTATCAGCTATGCCGAGTCTATTTCAGTCATGCGCCGTGCACTATATTTGAGAACCCATTTCCCTCTGTATCTCTATTCATTTCTTTTTCTAACTTCATCGATATTTAACCAGCTATTTATAGTAAAGGGGTCCTCCCTTAATGCGCAGGAATGGGACCAAGAAAATGTGCGCATACATCGAAAACGCATTAACGGAATAATAGAACCCTATGTTATAAATAAGATTGGAACTGGGACCCACCACGACTGACCCTGAGACCCTCCCATAAGGGGCACCATATCGATCATTCTTGCACTGCGTTCTTTGTGGCATCTTTACATTTCACCATGTTACGCACAGTGGACTCATTAATAGAGTAATATCTGCCTACTTCACGGAGCTTCTCACCAGCCTCAACCTTGGTTATGATGTCTAGTTTCTCTTGAAGCGAAAATATTTTTCGTTTCTAGATAAGCTATACGTGTAACACCCTTCCCTTTGAAAGAAGCCATATTCATAAACCTAGAAAGATCACCAATATCCCATATCATCAACCTGCAAAGGTAAAAGATATCATAATGCTTAGCGAACGTGAAATGTGAAAGCATAACACAGGCAAGATGGAGGTGAAATAACATGGCTGGACCTAAAAGAAGCACGCGTCGAACTGTCTCGTTGGTCCTTTGTTATGTAATATTTAATTTATATGTTTTGACATTCAATTACTATTTTTGTTGTTAAAATATAATTCATTAATTTCTTTTGATCAATAAAATAGTATAATAATGCTTAGCAAACGTGAAATACAAAACCATAACGCGGGCAAGCTAGGACAACGTGGCTAAACTATCACAAACACGGCGTCGAACCGTTTCGTTGTTTTTTTGCTATGTAATGTTTAATCTATATATTTTGACATTTCGTTATTATTTTTGTTGTTAGAATATCATTTCTTAATTTCTTTTAACCTATTTTATTCTTTTTTGGCAGAAAAAAATAATCTTTTAGCAAATTATATTTTGTTCTAAAATGAAAGTTTTTTTTCGCCAAGTGCGCTTAAAGTCGGAAAATTTGCGCATTGTAAGAGTGATGGAAACAAAGTAAGGGTGCGCATAAAGCCGGAAACGCATCGACAGAGTTGTGCACTGAAAGAGAACCTCTGTATTAACCTAATTAACGATTTTATCTTCACCCATTTTTCATTATCCTTATACCACCTCCATTAGCTCCACTCTTCATTGTTATTATGTATCCCTTTTATATTACATCGTTTTTTTTTTTTTATTTATTTCCAGTGGTACTAGTAAGATTACGTGTAAAAAAGTTTCCCTGAAAATGCTGGGGACTTATGAGACATTTCTTTCAGTAGAAAGAGTAAGTCATAGCTTAGTAGAAATACAGAATTAGACAGGGAGTTTTACAGCTTACTGGTTAAAAGAATGAACGACTGAGTGGTAGTTAACCTTTTGCACTAGAGAGTTGAACACAGTAGAAATAAAAGCAGAATGTTTGTGCCACGAGACTAGAGAAAGAGGAGCCTCGTAGCATGCAAATAAAAAAAATAAAAAATCAGGGAGAGATTAGCAAAAGACAGAAAGAAATGTAACTTTCCGGTGATGAGAGAGAGAGAGAGAGAGAGAGAGAGAGAGAGAGAGAGAGAGAGAGAGAGAGAGAGAGAGAGAGAGAGAGAGAGAGAGAGAGAGAGAGAGAGAGAGAGAGAGAGAGAGAGAGAGAGAGAGAGAGAGAGAGAAGCTAATCAGTTAATTACTATGTGGGGTTTTATACCGATTACGTTGTCAAACTCGTTTCTTTGGACTCTTCAGATCACAATCTCATATCTGTATCCTGTCTTATTGCTCCAGTTCTTACTTAGAATACCCACAGCAGAGGTAACTTTAGCTTTTTGCTAATTTAGGGAACCTGATGAGGTGTTATTCTGGTTTTCCCTTGGAATGACTACTGATTCTGCGTCAGAAACCTGTTTCTGTGTGCTGAGTGCATAGCACCGACATGGAGACGTATATTCCTTACTTTTTCTCCTAGCCTAGACTTTCGTAAACTTGATTTAACAGTGTGCTTTCGTACTGTATATGATGGTGAGGTGGCCCACAAAAAATACTTGAATCTTCCATCATCAGAATCTTGTGCATTTTGTATTTTGACCAGGAATCATGTCAAATTTCTAACGAAAACTGAAAAATCTTTCATCAATAGAAAGTGCTACAATTTTTTAAGATCCAACTTAGGTCTTAATTTCTATGACGTGTCCAAATACATCTCCAATAACTATGCTTCTTCACCTTTCCCTTCTTATGTCAACCTGATGGTAGATGCCTTGATCTTTCTTCCCGTCCACTCTTTGAACCAGGGCCGGCCCGACGCATAAGCGAAGTAAGCGGTGGCTTAGGGCCTCGAGGCCACAAGGGGGCCCCCAAGAGTAATAAAAAAATATTTTGTAGCCTATTTGTTATTTTTCGCCCATGTATAAAGTTATTTCTATATAATCAAAGATATGGAGACAATATGGAGTTGTAAAAATGTATTATAAGTAATGTTATGTGGTTCTTTGTACTTAAATCACCCATAGATTGTGCTAAATCACCCTTAAATCCAATCAAGTAGTATTTATATGGGATCATAAATGCTCTTCGGGCGGCTCTTTTTTTTTCCTGGGTATTGCAGATCGGGCACCACCCTCTAATATTCTTCCATGGGACCCAAACAACCAGTGTGCAAAGTTTTTTGTTTTAATCTAGCGTGTCACGTTTTTTTCGCTAAGCCACCGGATTATAAGGCTTCGCTGCACCGGCGCTTCCTGCCAGCAAGCCTCTTAATGTGTAGCCCCTGTTCACCTAGCAGTAAATAGGTATGGGATGTAACTCGAGGGGTTGTGGCCTCGCTTTCCCGGTGTGTGGAGTGTGTTGTGGTCTCAGTCCTACCCGAAAATCGGTCTATGAGCTCTGAGCTCGCTCCGTAATGGGGAAGACTGGCTGGGTGACCAGCAGGCGACCGAGGAGGTGAATTACACGCTACCTGCCCAGGAAAACAACAGCAAACACGTGCAACTGACGGTTCCCGACATGCAGTGTACCCTGCGCATCCTTAACATAGGTTATTAGGCTAACGATGTCACAAAAAAGGACATATCCCTCATGGGCAGAGAAAAGAAAAAGGAAGAAAGATCTTCCATGGCACAAGAAAGGCTTAGTGGACTGGCAGTGATAAGTATCAAGAGCAAAGTTAGCCATCATATTTCTTATTCAAATGTCATAAATGACTGCCTCCAGAAAAGCCAGGAAGCACAGGTTTTGAGAGTGGGTGATCAAAGGATTACATAATCCCGAAATTAAGTCATCACAAGGAGCCCCCCTCCAATGAAGTATTTTGTCCTGCTGCTAGGCAATAAAGGCCATATAGCTGCTAGATGTCATTAGTGGGATTCGAATCGATGCCCCGCAATCTACCACCATCATGGCAGAATGCGGCGCCTTAATCCGCGTGACCACTAAGGACACTAAGAGTGGGTGAAATAAACCATTTGTGTTACT
Source organism: Portunus trituberculatus (assembly GCF_017591435.1). NCBI lineage: Eukaryota > Metazoa > Arthropoda > Malacostraca > Decapoda > Portunidae > Portunus > Portunus trituberculatus. The sequence goes on along the minus strand of NC_059279.1, from coordinate 9,971,637 downwards.
TTGTTTTAGGTACAGTACAGTAACTCTGTTCATTTATATCATTAAATTTTTGTGTGGTATTTATTCATTATTTTATTTTATTCTATATGTCTTTGTACAATTGAATTTATAATTATTTTTGTGAGCTAATAAAGTTGAAATTTGGAAGTGTTATTTGTTTTTATTGATCTTGCATTACAATTTATTGTTCCACATTGCCGTTGCACTTTTTTTTTAAACCAAAAATAATTAAACATGACACAATTACAGTAAGAACATTGTCTACCTGTTTATTTACTTAGGGGGGCCCCAAATACAATTTTGCTTAGGGCCCCATGGAGGCTTGGGCCGGCCCTGCTTTGAACAGTACATAATACCTTTTAAGATCTTTCACAATGATTTTCTCCATGTTCTCGCTGGCCTTAACACTTGGAAGGCTTATAGACCTGTTAAGGTTCCTTCTATTGTTTTCCCAAATTGTGCCTCCATGCCTTGCCTACTCAAAATCTTTTGTCTTTCAACATCTACCTTTTCCTCTTGATGGACGTTTGCCGTCATTCATTTTGTTCTTAAAAAAGGATAACTATTTTCATTCTTCATTTTCTTTTTTTATGCAAGAGGGGAAAGCTGGCTGCTAGACTCTTGAGAGGTAGCAGACAAAAAACGTGCTGGGGGTCAGGGTTAGACACAGCGTGGGGCTTGGTTTATATGATTCAATTTTGATAATTACTTTTTTAATACTTGCAGCTAAGAACAACTTCAAGATATATATTTTTTCTTTTTATCTTTATTTATTCATTTATTTATTTTCAATCTTGCAGGGTAAATGTCTATATTTATTTTTCATTAACATCATCCATCCTCCCACCAAATAACCAATATCGCCAAACTACTATCACTATGATTTATTTCTTATCCCATTCAGGCTGGAATTTTGGAAGATCTTTCAATACTCAGAAGAAATATGCAAGGAGAAGAGGCGCCAGAATTTTTGAAGGTTTTCCAACGATTGGCGGAGCGTATGCTGATCTTATCATGGACTGAGATAGAAGACATTGTCTCAAGAATAGCAACCTCTACCAGAGATAAGTAAATATACTTATTTTATATATTTGTATTTATTTCTCTTTAAAGTTTCCAGGATCATATAACCTATCCTGTTAAGAAGTAATTAACAGTTCTGCTACACAGACATTTTCCAGACTTAACCTTTAGATTTATTATTGTTATTACAAATATTATTGGATCTCTGTTTAGATATAAGGATAGGGTACCTGATCCCTTGAGCTCTAACATAGTATACAGTTTTCGTTGTCTCAGTTGTAAAACCAGGTACATCAGTTCAACAAGCCGTAACTTGAAATTACAAGAACATCTCTTTTAGGACAAGCA
>NC_059279.1:9957766-9965266 GCF_017591435.1 Portunus trituberculatus | reverse complement strand
ATTATACAGTGATATATCTATATCTATATCTATCTATCTATCTATATCTATCTATCTATCTATCTATCTATCTATCTATATGTATATATATATATATATATATATATATATATATATATATATATATATATATATATATATATATATATATTATACAGTAATGTTGCAAAAATAATCCATAAATTTGATCACCTAGCTGAACTTGCAAGTGAACCATTTTTGTTTGCAGGATCAAGAAAAATGGAAAAGAATCGTAACGGTACAGGCAGTATGTGCTCTTGGGTCACCCTATTCCATCCCGTACCTACAGCCCATTATTCAGGGGACTAATAATGAAGATATTGATGTAAGGATCAATGCTATCTCTTGTCTAACGAATGATCATCTGCCGAAGACAGCAATTAATGTGGTAAGAAACTTATTATTATGATTATTTTTTTTTCATATGGACACGGTGTCAATCAAAGGCAACACAAATCGTCATTTAAAAAAAAAAAAAAACACTTATTTGCTGTCCCCCAACTAAGTCGAAAGTGTTAGCGAAAAATACGGGATGTGTCTTGAAACTTCCCCTTTGAATTAGTTCAAGTCATAGGAAGGTAGAAATACAGAATCAGACAAGAGAAATAGATGAAGGATTGAAATAATGGTTAATTCTTGAATTAAAAAGTGGACATAACATGGATGATAGTAAGAAGTTTTATGCAGCGACACTGCGGAAGGAGAGGAGGCACGCAGTTAGCAATATCAGAAAAGCAATTGCCATGAAAATAGCAATAGAAGATAGCAAGAGGTGCAACGCTGCCGTGATGAGAAAGCATTCAGTTAGAGGAGAGGAGTTGATAAGAGAAAAACTTTTGATTCCATCCTGTCTAAAAGAACAGTATAACTAGATTCTCTCATACATGTGAAGCATACTTCATACATGGGCTGAAGAGTAAGCAGCTTGGAGTGTGAAGGGAGTGGAGATTGAGAATGACTGGCGGAGACTAGGTACTCAGATTACCTAATTTCATTGAAGCTGTTTTACCTAGAAATGAGATGGGAAGCTTCCAATAATAGATAAACGAAAAATGTTCACTGTAGAAGAAGGGTCATTTCAGAGTAATTGAATTATATGGGCTAGTAGTTGTTTGGAAGGTTGTGTCGAGTTGATAGTTAGATAGTAGTAATAAATTCTTAAGAATCTTCCTTTTTTTTTTTTTTTTTTTTTTTTTTTTTTACGGTAAGGCCTATAGCGCCTGTAGGCACACTTGAAGAGTGTATGGGAAGCGCTGTTCAGCTTCCGCCCATTAGTGGCGCAGGCAATTTTATTTATGGTGGTACCCATATTAGGGCCCATAGCTCAAGCTCATCTTGAGTGTAACCACCTAGAACCTGGGTATCATGGTGATATGTAGGTAACTTTAAACCACTCGACAAATGGCAGTGTTTTAAGGCTGTACGTGGTGGGATTCGAACCTACGCGTGGACGTCTGCCCGATCCCACGCTCACCACCTATTGATGATAGATTCAGACATTAGATTGGCAGGAAATTAAACTAATAGGACGGTAGTTTGAGACATTAGGATGGTCACCCTTACTAGGAACAGAATGAACGTGGGCAAACGTCCAGCAAAAAGAAAAGGTAAATGTTGATAGACAGAGTTGAAAGAATTTGATTAGACAAAATGCAAGCACGGAATTACATTATTAGAATACAATATTAGGTTATGGAAGACATCATTGCAAAGGGTTTAATAGGTAGCATGAAGTAGTCAGAGGGTGGAGGGGAGGAAGGAATAAGCCCTGAGTCATCCAAGATAGAGTTTTTGCAAAGGTATGAGAGAAGAGTTCAGCTCTAAAAATAAATGAGATGGCTGTGGTTCCAGCAGATTGAAATAAAGAAGAAAAAGATGAAGAGGCGAAGATAATTGAGATGTTTTTGGCTAGGTGCCAAAAATCACGAGTGGGGTTAGGTTTCAAAGTTTTTAGCATGTTGGAGAATAGAATTGGTATGATCCCGATCAGAAATAAAGAGCGCATCAAATTCGGGTGATAGAAGGTCCTTTGTTGGCCACCTTTTTATCATGTATTTTACAAGAAGAGGGTGTTTTAAACTAAAGTTTGTAAAGGTTAGGTCGAGAGAAAGAGTAAGGAATTTACAACATTCTGAAATGGAAGCAGTAGTCATTCCAAGGAAAATCAGCATAATATCCACTTAAGTGAGATATGCGCTATAGGTAGATTCAGTTTGATAGTAATTCTGTAGCGTAGCCACGTGCTAGAAAACTCGGAAGATTGAAGATATTTTTCGTCATTATCTCTTCGTCCTGTGAGTGGGTAATTTGTGTGCCTGCTGCCTTCCTTAGCTGTGGTAGTTGTTTCTCAGGCTCCTTTTCTGGAATTGAACATTGATTCCCCGTTACCAGTTATAGCCATTGTAGGCGTATAACTTAAAATCAAAAGCTGATAAGGAAGACACTTGAAGGAGGCGGAGCCGGTGTGGAAACCGTGCGCTCAGTAAAAAGTTATTCAAATTTAACACAATGGGATGATGGACTGAGGGCCGACTATTTTTGTACTAATAAAAGCACTCCTCCCTTGTTTTGAATCGTTGCACACATAGATGCACACATCTAGCTTCGAGAAGAAATAACGATTGAAAAATTAGGAGAAATCATAAAAGAAACTAGTGTTGCATCACACTACTTTTATCTTCATTTTGCCTTTATGGCTCTCATTTGTGAATATTAATCCCTATTTCAAATATATATGGAATATGGAATAGTTGTCAGTACATGAAACTCGTATCATGGTATAGTAGAGATTGTGTATTTTTCTTTGATGTATTGAGAAAGGTGCCATTCAGATTTTTTCCTCCAGCAATTCTAATACGAGTAAGTAGAATTTGCTTACAGGTTCCATAGCTTTTGAATGAGTTTATGATTTACTGATTTTTTTTTTTTTTTTATGTAAGAGACCTTAAGTCTCCAATACTTTATGACATGAAGTCATTTAAGAAGGAGGTTTCAAGACATCTATCCCATTCTTTTTGGTTAATTCTTTTGTCCCTATTCAGAGACCGTCACCTCAGTAGGGCTTATTTTAATAGCTTTTGTTACCCTTGACCGGTTTTCCACTCTTACATAAAAGAAACCCATATAGCTAAAAAAAAAAAAAGAAGTAAATAATGCAGTACTTAAGTCTCCACTAACACTTCACATTTTCCCTTGCATATTGTATAAAGCTTGTATTTTTTTACAAATTGATATAGTATTTAAGCTTGCGTAATGAATAATTCTAGGCATTTCTGCCTGTGTATAAGTAATTCATCTGCTTCTGCAACATAAGTGATCTAGGCGTATAATTGTTTAGTTCCAAGTGCACTGCAATAATGTGTTTTACTGCAACGCAGATATTAAAAATACCACAGTAAGAACGATGTGTGTGCAGTATTCTCTCAATTTGTCTTCTCACTCAGGTATTTGATTCCTTAGTGCCCTTGATGAAGAATCCTACAGAGTTTCCAGAGATTCGCAGCATGGCATTTCTTGTGTTGACAACATGGGAACCAAGTTTGTCCTGGTGGGAGGAAGTGGCATTCTCCACATGGAAAGAAAAATCTCCTCAGGTGCTTTCTGTAATCTCTAGTACGCTCACCACCTTAAGTGAAGGGAATGACTCCCGGTAAGTGCGGTCATTGTAGCATTTTATTTATCTTATTTATTTTATTTAGACACACACACATGCTGTCAAGAAACCATACAGACAAGACGTGCAAAAAGAGCTCCCAAGAGAACTTCAGCAGGCATTGGCCCGACCTAGACAGTGGGAAGAGGGGGCCATAGGATTCTCCTGTCTCCATAATAAATAAGATTTGGATACCGAATAGAACAGAGAAATGGAGGGAGAGGCAGAGCTAGGTGGTGTGGCCAAACATACGAAATCAAAACAAAGGCCATGTTTTGAAAACCAAAGGTTTATCAAAACACCAATTGGCTTGAAGAGAATGAGTGATGATAATACGGCCAAGGATTTTTCTGGATTTAGAGAGGAAAGAGGTAATATGAGGAGGCTGATAAACGTAGAATGGGAGATAAGATACATGAAGGAGGTGATGTCAAGTATGATGGAAAAACAAGACAAATTGATAAAAGAAAGCACTGAACTAAAAGTGAGATGATAAGAAAGTGAGTAAGTAATATAAATAAATCAAGAGATGAAGGAGGAGATGCAGGAGATAAAGAAACAAAGCAATATACTTAAGGCTAAATGTTGCGAATATGAAGATTCCTTAAAGAGCCTACAGAAAAAATACAGGACGGGGATGATAAAGTGGAGAATGATGGATTGGGTGAAAGCAAACTGGAGGAATTATGGAACGCATGGAAATGAGAACAGGAAGAGGAAAAAGTTTAATTTTTTGAGGTAGTAAGGAAGCAAATTCAGGAAAAGACAAAGGACACTGTTATACATGTAATTAAAAAGAAAGAAGATCTAGTGAGAAGAATATATATATATATATATATATATATATATATATATATATATATATATATATATATATATATATATATATATATACACACACACACACACACACATATGTACATGGAGGAAGTGCAATATAGTGATGCCATGGTGGAAGTAATGGGAGTAACAATCAAGACCGAGGAATTGAAAAATAGGGAAGTCATAGTTACGTATGTGCCACCTTAGGCAAATACATGGAGAACTGAGGAACATAAGGAAATGCAAAGACAGGTGATTAAATGCCTAGATGATATGAAAAGAAGAGATGGAAAAATACTTTTAGTAGGAGACTCTAACTCTAAAAGAATAAACTGGAGAGAGATGGAAGTATTGGATAATGCGGGACAATTTAACGAGGTGTTACAGTTGACTGTGGTGAATGTATTGGATCCGTGGGTGGAAGAATTAACATGGTATAGGGGGGAAGTGGAACTATCATTGCTAGACCTTTTGAAAAGGATATAGTGAAGAGATGTGAAGAGGAACCCAAGATTTTTTATAAGTATATAAATAGTAAAATGACAAACAGAGAGAACATCACTAAGTTAATCAAAAGAAATAGGATATATGAAACACTGGAAGAAGTGAGTGAACTTATGAATCAGAGCTTTAAATCAGTATTTAATGAAGAGGGAGAATTCATAGAGCCAAGCAACCAAATGACGCAGGAAGGATTAAGAAACGTTGTGGTGTAGTAACAGAAAATTAGAGAATTATTAGAAAAGGTGGATGTAAGAAAGAATGGAACCAGATGGAGTGTCAGAATGGACACTGAGGGAATGTAGAAAACAACTGGTGAAACCAATTTGAGATGTAATCAACAACTATCTAATGGAAGGAAAAGAGTATCAAAGGAATGGAAAAGAGCAAATATAGTCGATATACAAAGGAGTAAAAAAAGACTGAGCTCCTAAATTATAGACTAGTGTAACTAGTGTTGTGGGAACGATCTGTGAAATTTAACTAAAGAAAATGGTTAGAATATTTGGAGGGGAATGAAATAATTAAATAACTTGCCATTTAGATTCAGAGAAGGAAGATCATGCATAACAAATTTTCTAAGCCTTTATACAAGAGTAATAGATGAAGTGCAAAGGAGAGATAGATGAGTTGACACGGTGTATCTATGTAGATATTAAGAAGGCTTTCAACAGATTACCATATAAAAGACTCATATGGAAAATAGAACACATGGGAGGAATAAAGGGAAATATCTTAAACTGGATGACAGACTACTTAACAGATAGGGAAATGAGGATAATGACAATAGACAATCAAGCTGGAGCAGTTACCAGTAGCATACCACAGGATTTGGTATGCTGGAAAGAGAGAGAGAGAGAGAGAGAGAGAGAGAGAGAGAGAGAGAGAGAGAGAGAGAGAGAGAGAGAGAGAGAGAGAGAGAGAGAGAGAGAGAGAGAGAGAGAGAGAGAGAGAGAGAGAGAGAGAGAGAGAGAGAGAGAGAGAGAGAGAGAGAGAGAGAGAGAGAGAGAGAGAGAGAGAGAGAGAGAGAGGTGTTAGCAACAAGCAACATGCAAGTTGTAATTGAGATCAGTCTGTATTAAGTAATAATATACCAAGAAAATCAACCTTCAGGCTGTCTTACACCTGATATACTGTTTATTTATCATTTATCTCTATACACATATATATTTACATGGGTATATATGATCTTGTCCAGCCATATGTTCTTCCGAAAGACAGCTTCCTATCTCTCTCCCAAGTTCATTGAAGCTGGAAAACACTGTATAGAATAATTTGTATGTATGATTTGTTATATAATTCTTTGTGGGAACGGCATGCCACAAGTATAATGTATATTTTAAGGTCATATTTACAATAGGCGGCCTTGAAACATGGACATAACATGAAAAATAAGGAGCGATACCGAGGCGTTCCTATGTATTATTATGAGCGGCTGGTAATGTTTTGGGTGTAAAGGGGATAGGGGCAACAGCAGACCAATGATATGTCTGCTTCACTTTTGTGACGTCATGCTGAGTCCTTTCATTCAACTTTCTTCTTTGGTGTCAATAGACAGTCTCACCATCAGATTGATTTCTAAGTTATGAAAATAAATTCATATACGCGGGCTTTATATGTTCAGTCTTTTTTTCTTCTTTGTCTTCTACTTGCTAGACTAAAAGAAAAAAATATCAAACTGACTCTGAGTTATCAATTGAGGAACAAAGTAATTTTTGTCTCAGGAAATAGATAGTATAAAAAAACATAATTCATGTATGCAACCTTAATTTTGTTATTAAAGTGTTTATGTCATAGATACAAGTTTAGAAATACTTCAAGTATTTTAATATCTTGGTATATGAAAGTAGAATATCCGAAAATATACGATATACAATAGACTACCTCTACTGTGAAATATTACCAAATCTGGTGAATCTGGCAACTAACTGGAGTTTGGGTCTTTTCCTATTCTACTGCTTGTGGGTACTGAAATGTACAGTACATGCGTTCAGCGGTGTTTACAGTTTGCTTAAATCTAGAAACAAAATTTTCAAATTGCTTTTGCTGCTTACCTCCTCATCTCTGTTGTAATTTTCTGCTGTCTTCTTCTCCCGTGGGGATATGACAACATTGAACAAGTCAGAGAGATACCAATGATTGATTGATAAAAAGAAAAGGGAAGACGCCACAACATTGCAGGCATATAGCGCAGGTTTAGTAGAAATCTACCCTGCCAACGCTCTGTTCCGTGTACAGCGACTCGCGTGACATGAATCAAAGATGTGATTCACGAGCTTTACCCTTCTCTTAAACGCATATATAATTCCAATAAGAATTCTATCTCCCTCACTGAGAGTCAATACTGCTTACTGGGGTGTGAAATATGGGAAAATAAAAACTTGATATCCTAAAAGTATACTTTATTATTATTATTATTATTATTTTATTTTTTTTTTTTACCAAAAACTGAAGGCATAGGTACATTAAGCTGTACATTTATCTAAAAGGAAATGAATTACGAA
>NC_059279.1:9950158-9957266 GCF_017591435.1 Portunus trituberculatus | reverse complement strand
TTGGCTGTGTCCCTCAATCGTAAGTTATCATTGAGGTCATATGGGTACCAGACTGTTTGATGGTCAATGCTATGGCACTATCTGCTGAACTACATATATGTTGTTACTAGTGAACCATGTGTGGGAGAACTAGCTGAAGTAAGACAAGGCTCCTGAACATCTCTTCCTATGGTAGTGTGCCAATAGGGACCATTTAGGATTTCACATACTTACTGTGTACAGTATGAGGATATGGGAATTTTACAGTAAGAAATAGAATGCTTTACAAGACTGGCAGTAATGATCAATCAACTGGGGAAAGATAAGTTTACTAATGATTGTCAAGTGTTGCTGCTTTTCTCATCTGATAAACAAGAATATAGTTAGTTGATGACATATTATTGTAGAAAAAATCATATAGAAAGATTTATGGGAAAATAATTATTGAAAAGATGCAACATTTTGTCCAATGAGATAATTAGTAATCCATGGCTTGTTTTCAGTGTGACACTATATGCAGAGTTTCTTCCTGCACATCAAAGGGGAAAATGTGTTGTTCTTCTTGATGTGAGTTCCTTCCTTCAACTTAAAAGAATGAAGCAAAATATTTGTTATCAAGTGAACTCACATGCATAAAATTTGTAATTGTTTCTGTTTACTTCCAAAAATTTTCAACCTTGTTTGTTGATGAAGTATTGTGGTGTATTCCAGTGTTTCTGGGCAGTGGGGGCATGTGCTGAGGTGATCCTGGCACTGTGGGTCATGCCACATCTCGGCTGGAATGGACTTTTAGCTCTCTCCATAATTCCACTGGTGCTCTTTGTTATTGTGTGTGAGGTTAGTCTTGTCTTCCCATATGTTTTTTTTTTTTTTTTTTTTATCACTTCAGTGCCTTCACAAACTTTCAGCAGATTTTTTTCAGTTCTATTAGTCTTTAATTTTGCATTTTTTCATAGCAGTATCCCACACCTGCTCCTGTACTCAAGCATTCTATTTTCATTGCCTCTGTCCTATTCGTTGACCTTGCACTTGAACCCCATTTCACATAATCATACAGACCTCTAATGTTGCAATTACAGTCACAATTACAAAAGTAAATGAGTGTGGCATATTAATTGCTTAACTAAAAGCACTTTGTTGTTGCAGTGGCTGCCTGAGAGTGCTCGGTTTGATGCCACATCAGGAGACTCAGAGAAAGCGTTAGCAACTCTGCAGAAGATTGCTGATGAAAATGGTGAGAATGAGGCAGTAGATAGTACAACAGAATTTTATTGAAATCTTTTTGTTAATTTCAGTTTGCTATTTCCATGATATCTTCATCATTGAAGTCATTCCTTCAGTAGTATTTTGTTTGTGTGTCCAGTTTCCTAGGATGTACAATGGTATATACTGTACACACACTGCTCTCAAACTGTAGAGTTCCTGGCCTGGGACACTTGATGAATGATGGCATCAAAACACATTGAATTGAGTATATAGAAAATATCTATTGTCTTCATGTTCCTCCATCAGGCAAGCCCATGTTGCTTGGCCGCCTCATTGTGGATGACGTGGCACAGATGAATCGTGGCCGCATCAGGGATCTGCTAGTGCAGGATCTCAAGTGGACAACCCTGCTTCTCTGGTTCATTTGGTGAGGCCATGACTTTGCTAGAGTTACTAATACCATCTTGAACTGGTAATTTGTACATTATTTACCAACTTGTACTTTAAAACATAAATGTAAGGGTACTGTATATGGTTATGAAGACCTGGCAGTAGGCAGTAGCTCCAGAAAGTCCCAGTCATGACCAAGGCTCAAAGCTAGGGACACTTAGCATTTTGGTTAGATGTGCTACTACCTGAGCTAATATGCTTGTACTGCATCTTATGAGACCCACACTACATTTGTGAGTACATCTTTCCAGTCTTTCTTTCAATTACTGTATATTTTTACTAATACCCATTTCATAAAATACACTGGCAGGCAGAACATGGCTTGACTTGCACATTTCACAGCCAAGCTGTAGAAATGCTACCATTTTAGTCTAGCATTGCTGTAAAACACAATGGATTAGTCTGCTTTTTTTGTTTTTATTCTCACAAGGAGGCAAGCATGATGTCTTGTCTTGGATTTAAGAGACCTGGTTGATACACACACACACACACACACACACACACACACACACACACACACACACACACACACATATATATATATATATATATATATATATATATATATATATATATATATATATATATATATATATATATATATATATATATATATATATATATATACACACACATATATACACACACACACACACACACACACACACACACACACACACACACACACACACACACACACACACACACACAGATTTTAGATGATTAGATGTTTATTGACCACAAATATGTAAGTTACAATTATATTGCCTACAGCATACCTTTAGTCCAATATATTATACTTTATACCTATACATGAATAAATTCCAACAAACTAATATTATTCAATTGAATACCAATTACATTACATAAAAGAAAATAAACAATGCAAACTAAAACTGTAAAAACTAATACAAACACACACACACACACACACACACACACACACACACACACACACACACACACACACACACACACACACACACACACACACACACACATATATATATATATATATATATATATATATATATATATATATATATATATATATATATATATATATATATATATATATATATATATATATATATATATATATATATATATATATATATATATATATATATATATATATATATACACACACACACACACACACACACACACACACACACACACACACACACACACACACACGCTCGGTAGCTCAGTGGTTAAAGCACTGGCTTCACAAGCCAGAGGACCGGGTTCGATTCCCGGTCGGGTGGAGATATTTGGGTGTGTCTCCTTCACGTGTAGCCCTGTTCACCTAGCAGTGAGTAGGTACGGGATGTAAATCAAGGAGTTGTGACCTTGTTGTCTCGGTGTGTGGTGTGTGCCTGGTCTCAGGCTTATCCGAAGATCGGAAATAATGAGCTCTGAGCTCGTTCCGTAGGGTAACGTCTGGCTGTCTCGTCAGAGACTGCAGCAGATCAAACAGTGAAAACACACACACACACACACACACACACACACACACACACACACACACACACACACACACACACACACATCGTCGATGGCGGAGGTGGTCGCTGAGCTCCAGAGCAATCATCTATAATTCTACAGTTACCTAAGAGTAACCAAGGTGGGAAAGGAGCTGGTAATGTTTGTCCCGTCTCCATATAGTCATGTTAACTGTTGATTAGCAAAATAATGTCCAGTGAAGGTAAATATAAACTGTAGCCTGCGTTTGAGCCATCAGCTGGTTTGTTTCGTCTGCGCAACATGGCGGCCGTGAACTCGAAGAGGAATCAGACTTCACAGGGTTTCAAGGAATAATGGAGAAGAGCGCTTATGTGAAGAAAATTCTGGAGTTAGAAGGTAAAATTGAAAAACTGTTTGAAAAGTATGAGGGCCTGGAAACGAGTTATGACAATGTAAAGAGAGACTGTGCCGATATGAAGAAGGAAAATGCAGCACTGAAAGAGGAAGTTAAGCTAATTAAAGTGAATTGCGAAAAATGTGGAGAATCTCTAGGAAAAGTGATGGAGAAGCAGGCTGAATGGAAAAAAAGTCAGGAAGTGGAAAGAAAGGAGGTAAATTACAAAGTTGCAAGTCTGGAAAAGGAAATCAAAGAGTCAGGGAGAAAACTTTGGGCCTTGCTGAAATTATAGATCAACAGATCATAGAAGAGAAGATAGCTGAGAAAGTGGTGAAGGTTATTAAGTCAAATGAGACATTGGTGAGGGAAACTGTAGACAAAAAGAGATGTGTGGTGATATTTGGTGTGGAGGAGGATAAGACACCGAGTAAAATGGAGAGAGAGAAAAACATAAAAAAGGTGATAAATAATATCATTAATGTGGTGCAAGAGGAGGGAAAAGACCTAGTACAAGAAATAGAGGACTTCCATAGAATTGGAAAGTTCACAAGAGAAGGTATGAGGCCAATAAGAATCAAACTTAAGTCACAAAAGGATGTAGATGAATTGGTGGAGAAGTCATGGAGGCTAGCCCAGCAGGAAACAACAAGGAAGATTTGGTTGAGAAGAGATCTCGGTGAAAAGGAAAGAGAAATGTTAAATGAGTTGAGAAAGGAGGCTTTGAAAAAAATGAAGAGAGGACAGAAGAAGAGAAGAAAGAGTTTTCTGGAGAATCTTGGATATGAGACTGAGGAAGTGGTTCATAACCCAGAAAAGTACAGCAAGAAAGGACTAAAGAAACTTACATATGAGCGAAATGTAATGTATTCCAACATAAATGGAGTGATATCGGGATTTTAGAACTCAACGATTACTTGAGGGACAAGAACCCAGATATTGTGGGTCTTACTGAAACAAAACTGAGAGAGGAGAAGACCTGATGAAGGTTGGAGAAGGGAAATATAACGTTTGGAAAAGAAATAGAGTAGGTAAGATGGGAGGAGGAGTGATGTTGCTGGTTAAAAAAGATATAAAGGTGGATCAAGTGAAAAAGGTATGGGAAAGGCAGAAGTGCTAAAGATCAGAGCAGAAACTAATGAAGGAAAAAGAGGCACTACATAGTGGTGTACGTACCACCTAAGACAAATGCATGGTCAGTACAGGAATATGAAGAAATGATAAGTGATACAGGAACATGTCTGGAAGAAATGTTGGGTGGCTGTGAACGAACTATAATGATGGGAGATTTTAATTGTAAAGAGGTGTGTTGGGAGGACTGGTCAATGGAAGGATCAGAGACAACATGGGAAATACACTATTGACACTGGCAATGGAAAATGTGTTAACTCAGTGGGTCAAAGAAGATACTAGGTTTGGAGGAGAGGGAGCATCGTCAAGACTGGACTTGGTCTTTAGTACAGAGCCAATGGTCATTGAGGAGATGAGGGTGGAGTGCCCTTTAGCAAAGAGTGATCATGCAGTTTTGGAGTTCAAGGTGATAGACGAAGAGAAATCTAGAAGAAATGAAGAATATAAAGTGGGAAGATGGAATTATGCCAAGACAGATTTTGGAAACCTAAAGAAATTCTTTCAAGAGACAAATTGGATGAAATTCAAGAGTGCTAAGGAGCAAATGAAAAGTGGAAGGAATTTATAAAAATATACAAAGAAGGTGAGAAAAATTTGTACCAATAAGACAACATAGAGAAGTTGGAAAGCAGGACTGGTTTAACGATAGATGTGAAAAGGCTAGAACAAGAAAAGAGGATGCATGGAAGAGGTGGAGAAGGAAAAGACGGATTAAGCAGTGGGAAAGTTACAAAAGAGCAAGAAATGAATATGTGTTGATTAGAAGAGAAGAAAGAAAGAAACAAGAAAAGGATATAATTGATAAATGTAAAGACCAACCAAGGCTTTTTTACAGACATGTGAACAACAACATCAAAAATAGAGAAAGTATTGAAAGTTTAGAAGTAAATGGAGTATACAGTGAAGATCCCAGGGAAATGGCAGAGGCTATGAATGGATGCTTTCGGAAGGTATTCACAAAGGAGACTGCTTTTGACAAACCACTGGTAATGGAACAGAAAGGGATTATGAAGGAGTTTCAAGTAACGGTGGAGGAGATCAAGAACATGATGGGGAGTTTAGAAGTGAGAAAAGCTGTGGGACCTGATGGGGTATCAGGATGGATTTTAAGAGAATGCAGGGAGCAATTGGCAGAAAAAGTTTGTGAAGTAATTGATGCCTCATTAAGGGAAGGCGTAGTGCCCCAAGACTGGAAAAGAGCTAACATTGTCCCAATCTATAAATCAGGTAACAAGAGACCCATTGAACTATAGACCAGTGTCACTTACAAGTGTGGTAGCTAAGATGTGTGAGAGGGTGGTGAAGACTAGATGGACAGACTTCTTGGAGAAAAATGACATACTTTGTGAGTGTCAATTTGGTTTTAGGAAAGGGCGTTCATGCACGACAAACCTGATATGTTACTATTCGAGGGTGATAGATGTAATACAGGAAAGAGATGGTTGGGCTGATGGAATATATCTGGATTTAAAAAAGGCCTTTGATAAGGTACCACACCAGAGACTGATCTGGAAACTTGAAATGGTAGGAGGAGTGCATGGCAGTTTACTAAAATGGATGGAAGACTTTTGGTAGGAAGAGAAATGAGAACAATAATTAAGGACAGACCATCAGAATGGGGATTGGTGGAGAGTGGAGTTCCACAGGGATCAGTGTTGGCACCAGTAATGTTCGCAGTCTACATAAATGACATGGTGGATGGGGTGTCCAGTTATGTGAGCCTATTTGCAGGACGATGCAAAATTGTTACGAAAAGTGAGATGTGACAAAGATTGCGAACTACTCCAGGAAGACTTGGACAGAATATGGAAATGGAGCTGTACATGGCAAATGGAGTTCAACACGACAAAATGCAAGAAAATAGAGTTTGGCAAGAGTGAAAGAAGAATCAGGAGTATGTACAAGATAGGAAATGAAGACATAAAACCAGTCATGAAGAAAAAGACCTTGGGGTGACAATTACCAATGACCTATCGCCAGAGAGACATATAAACAAAATAATTGGAGAAGTATTGAACTTATTGAGGAACATAAGAGTGGCGTTCGTATATCTAGATGAAGAAATGATGAAGAAAATAATTACTGCAATGATAAGACCGAGGCTTGAATATGCAACAATACAGTGGGCTCGAACTTAAAGAAACACATAAGGAAACTAGAGAAAGTACAGAGGGCTGCAACGAAAATGGTGCCTGACTTAAGAGATTTGACTTATGAAGACAGACTGAAAAGAATGCAACTTCCAACCCTGGAAAACAGAAGAAAGGGAGACCTGATAGCAATATACAGAGTGATGATTGGCATGGAAAAATGGATAGGGAAGATCTGTGTATGTGGAATGGAAGAATGTCGAGAGGGCATGGGAAAAAACTAAAATGGCCACTTATAGGAGAGATGTGAAAAATATAGCTTCCCTCATAGAAGGGTGGAAGCATGGAATAGTTTAGACGTGGAAGTGGTCAACGCAAGGAATATTCA
>NC_059279.1:9942053-9949658 GCF_017591435.1 Portunus trituberculatus | reverse complement strand
GAGGGAGGTTTCAAAACATTTATCATCTGGGTCACTCTCTCGAACCTAACAGAGGACTAGCATCTCAGTGGATTTTGTTCATTCGTTTTTGCTGCCTTTGACTAGTTTCCACTCACATATAAAAAAAAATAGTAAACCCCCTACTTTCCAAAGGAATTTACAAAGACTTTGTTTTTTACTTTTTACAGCATTTTCTTTTAAAATACTACTTTATCTGCATATTTCAAGAAATCATGAATTTTTGTGACAGACCCTAAATATTCGTATTTTCACATTCCAGGCAAAAATTATATACTTATCAAGTGTCATGTACTCAAGTATGACAAAACTTTATCACGTCGTTGACTCTCTTCTCACATCTGAAGAATCAGACTCCACTAGCCTTGGAAGGAGAGTCATCTGGAATAGAAGGCCGAAAGTGAGTATCACAAAAAAAAAAAAAAGAATAAAAAAATATTATAGTAAATAAATGAATAAATAAAATGCCATCTCTCCCTCTTCCTGTCTGTCTATCTGTCTGCATATAAGTATATATTTATATTTGTGTATCTGTCTCTATGTCTGTCTGTCTTTCACTTTAATACTTAATATGATATTTTCCTTACGCATCGATTGTGTAGCTCAGTATTTTTCTCCTGTTCCCAAGTTCATAACCATAACAAAACACGTCAACACCATCACCGTTATGAAAGCAGGAGGAAAAACTTTGAGCTACACAATCTCTGACAAACTACAAATGGTAGATTATGCCAAACAACATGGCAATAGAGTATCTGGCGACAGCAAGAAACATTTTATTCATATATATATATATATATATATATATATATATATATATATATATATATATATATATATATATATATATATATATATATATATATATATATATATATATATATTTTAGCATGTGATTAAATTTTTACTGAGTTCTTTTGATTTAGCATGTGTTACTCGTGTATATATATATATATATATATATATATATATATATATATATATATATATATATATATATATATATATATATATATATAAGTAACACATGCTAAATCAAAAGAACTCAGTAAAAACTGTAATCAGATGCTAAGGCAAATAGTTTACTTAAGAAACAAGTGAAAAAATAGATTCTTGGCTTTTCCGGCTAACGCATTTATGTGATGAAATTCATTTAGGTAGATCGTTTTTCTTGAGTACTTTTTTCACTTATATCTCATCTTACTTACAGGAAGGCACAGACCTCTTGCTACCGGACTTTGGCCTTCACCTTCTGTTAAAGTGGAGTTGTGACTTAGAGAATCCAAGTGACTTTACCAACGTTATTGAGTAAGTGATTTGTTGTGTGGCATTATTATTGAATAAAACTAAATTCTCATTTACCTTTTGTAAATTAATTTCAGTATCATCAGAACAAATTATCATAACATTTTTCTTCCTGAAAAATGTATTTATATTGTTTCTTTATAACTGTAATGAGCACTCCTTTTCCCCTATCTCCCCCCTCCCTCTCTCTCTCTCTCTCTCTCTCTCTCTCTCTCTCTCTCTCTCTCTCTCTCTCTCTCTCTCTCTCTCTCTCTCTCTCTCTCTCTCTCTCTCTCTCTCTCTCTCTCGAGTTGATTTAAGTTGAAACATGTTACATAATTCAAGAACCCACACACCAAGCACGACCGTATGACATGATCGTATATGAATATAAAGGTATGATATCCATTATAGCAGGTAATAGAAGGGCAGACACACAAATATTATGGTGATAGTAACTCACAACAAGAAGACGAAGCGGCCGCTGCCTATCAGCAGCAGAATAATGTCTCCTCATCTCCTTCTTTGTTTTCCCTGTTCCATGCAAGATTTCACTTTTTGCATCACAAAATAATTCTTTCTTGGTGATAAGGCTTGTAAGAAACTAATAGAAATGTTGTTTTCTGAAAAGAAAGGAATAAATATCTCTTGTGCCCACGCTCTTCAATCTTCAGTTTCTAACTAAATTTATCTGTGCTGTCTATCTCTCCCCTAATTCCTTTGACTATAGTAAATTCTTTAACTTTTTAACTTTCAAAATGGAGCACATTCTGTCCCTCTATCCTTTCGCGGAGATCTCCATTTTTGGTGATTCCAATATTTCACCAGCATTGGCTTTCCTTTCCCTTCATTGACCATCTTGGTGAATTAACCTTCAACTTTACTATTCTCCATGACCTAAAGCAACTGGTGCAACATCCTACTCGTATCCCTGACCGTCTTGGAGATGCACCCAACATTCTTGATGTTTTCCTCACCTCTAATCTCTCAGCTTATGTTGTTACCCTATCTTCTCCGTTGGGCTCTTCCATTCACAATCTCATTTCTGTATCTTGTCCTATTTCTCCAATTCCTCCTCAGGATCCCCAAAGTGAAGGTGCCTCTGGCGTTTTTCTTATGCCAGTTGAAGGGACCTGAGGAGGTATTATGCTGATTTTCCGTGGAATGATTACCGTTTCCGTGTCAGAGACCCATCTCTTTGTGCTGAACACATAACGGAGGTGATAGCGTCTGGCATGGAGGCGTACATTCCTCATTTTTTTTCTCAACCTAAACACTTCTAATACATTGTTTTAACACACCCTGTTCTTGTGCTATACATGATAGAGAGGTACTTGAGCCCTCCATTATCTGAATCTCATGCACTTTATATTTCTGTCCGGAATCATGCCAAGTCTATTCTTCAACTTGCCAAACACTCCTTCATAAATAGAAAATGTCAAAATCTTTCAATCTCGTGACTTCTGGCATCTGGCCAAAAACATCTCCAATAACTTTACTTCTTCATCTTCTCCTTTATTTCATCCTGATGGCACCACTGCCATCTCTTCTGTCTCTAAAGCTGAACTCTTCTCTCAAACCTTTGCTAACAACTCCACCTTGGATGATTCTGGGCTTGTCCCTCCCTCTCCTCCTCCCTCTGACTATTTCATGTCTTCAATCAAAATTCTTCGTAATGATGTTTTCCATGCCCTCGCTGGCCTAAACCCTCGGAAGGCTTATGGACCTGATGGGGTCCCTCCTATTGTTCTCAAAAACTGTGCTTCCGTGCTTGCACCTTGCCTGGCCAAACTCTTTCAACTATGTCTATCGACTTCTACCTTTCCTTCTTGCTGGAAGTTTGCCTACATTCAGCCTGTTCCTAAAAAGGGTGACCGTTCTAATCCCTCAAACTACCGTCCTATAGCTTTAATCTCTTGCTTGTCTAAAGTTTTTAATCTATCCTCAATAGGAAGATTCTCAAACATCTGTCACTTCACAATCTTCTATCTGATCGCCAGTATGGCTTCCGTCAAGGTCGCTCTACTGGTGATCTTCTGGCTTTCCTTACTGAGTCTTGGTCATCCTCTTTTAGAGATTTCGGTGAAACTTTTGCTGTCGCGTTAGACATATCAAAAGCTTTTGATAGAGTCTGGCACAAAGCTTTGATTTCAAACTGCCCTCCTACGGTTTCTATCCTTCTCTATACAACTTTATTTCAAGTTTTCGTTCTATTGCAGCCGTGGTAGACGGCCACTGTTCTTTTCCTAAATCTATTAATAGTGGTGTTCCTCAGGGTTCTGTCCTATCATCCACTCTCTTTCTATTATTCATTAATGATTCTTAACCAAACTTCTATCCACTCCTACGCTGATGATACCACGTCCTTTCAGAGACAACCAACCCTTCAGGAAGTCAACAGATCACGCAGGGACGCCACAGAACGCCTGAATTCTGATCTTTCCAAGATTTCTGATTGGGACAGAGAAAACGTAGTAGTTTCCAATGCCTCAATAACTCAATTTTTCCACCTATCGACTCGACACATCCTTCCTAATAACTATCCCCTCTTCTACAGTGACACTCAACTGCTTCCCTCTTCCACACTGAATATCCTCGGTCTGTCCTTTACTCATAATCTTAACTGGAAACTTCACATCTCATCTTTTGCTAAAACTGCTTTTTTGAAGTTAGGCGTTCTGAGGCGTCTCCTGCAGTTTTTCTCGCCCCTTCAACTGCTAACTCTTTACAATGGTCTTATCCGTCATTGTACGGAGTACTCTTCACATGTTTGAGGAGGTTCCACTCACAGATTTATTAGATAGGGTGGGATCAAAAGCTTTTCGTCTCATCTACTCCGCTCCTCTTACTATTCTCAGCCTCTTTCTCACCGCCAGAATGTTGCAATTATTTCTATCTTTTATCGCTATTTTCATGCTAATTGTCTACTGATCTTGCTAACTGCATGCCTCCCCTCCTCCTGCGGCGTCACTGCACAAGGCTTTCTTCTTCTCATCCCTATTCTTTCCAACTCTCTAACGCTACTCAGTACTCTCAATCATTCATATCTTTCACTGGTAAATTCTGGAACTCCATGCCTGCTTTTGTATTTCCATCATCCTACGACTTGACTTATTTTAAGGAGGTTTCAAGACATTTGTCCTTATTTTTTGGCTAATTTCTTTAAAATCTTTTAGGGAACCTGAAGTTTTAGTGGGCCTTTTTTTCAATGTTTTGTTGCCTTTACCAGGTCTTTCTCTTGCATAAAGAAAAAATGTCTTGAAACCTCTCTTAAATGAGTTCAGGTCATTGAAAATTTTGAATACAGAAGTAGCATATATATTACTGGTCTTCTAAAAAGATTTTTAGATGTGCAACATAGATTTGATTTATTACTTTCTTATTGTGCCAATACTTGGGAAATGATAAAACAGATTCCAGAATAGAATAGAAATTTATATATAGTATATGAATTTTCATCCTGAGCTGAAGGCAAATGTTGGGTAATTTTAGTATGTAGGCAAAGAAGCTTTCAGCAGATGGAAACACTGAACAGTGTATAATATATTCTTGTTAGTTTGCTGTTGTTTGTGTGCGACAGAGGACGATTGCCGTGTAGATATAAAGCCACATGGGCAGTATGTGAAGGACCTCGTTGAACTTTATTGATTTCTAAACTACATTGGTAAAAGCTGCTCATGTGAAGCGAGCCTAAGTGGCTGGTAGCTAGGTGTTTCTCATTGTAAAGTTATTGTGCTGCATACAAGTTTGTAAAGGGCAAACTATCAAGATGGAGTAGTGCTGGGACTGATGATTGAGGGGCTAAAATTCTATAAACCCTTTTCATCTGATGTCGGTTGACATTTCAGGAAACTGCTTCTCTCGCAGCTGGTATACCAGAACTTTGAGTATATGCTGCTAGTGGATCTGGAGAACTCTCGTATGAAGATAGTTACTTTCACATTCAGCTTTGGTGAGATTGTTCTTGCAATACTGACCATGAACTGTATGATTTCAGTTACTTTTACATTTGGTTTTAACTTCAATTCACATGACAATACTTATAAAAAAATCATCTTTGCATTATATTAATTCTTTCTTAAGTGATTGAAGAAATTACAAATTTCTATGCTTTTATAATCCTAACCAGACTTCCCATTTTTTTAATGCATCATGTACCAGACAAAAAAGAAAGACAGGAGGAATTTCCTGAGCAAGAGACTGATTATGATGGCCAATTTACGCAAGATCTAAGCGACCTCGATCTATTTTCTCAAGAACCTCAAAGCCCGTCCCAGACTTCTGGATTTGACGTAAGTTACTAGACGTTTAGCTTACTCAAAAGAAAATGTTAATGATGATACATAATTCTTGTAAGAATACAGATATGTGTCACTGATTATAACTTAAGACTTTTAAATATTATGCACGTACTGAATAATATCTAATGGAAAATAACATTAAATTATATACTCTGTTCACGAATGGTAGAGACACAAGCCCCTCCTCCCTGATGGAGGGGAACAACGTTCTGAGTAAGTGGAAACCATTCTTCACCATCTTCACAAAATGTCTGATTACTTGAACACAAAATCAAGTAACTAGCATTCAATGAGAAGAAAGCACAGAGCGAGAAGTATATAGGTTTGTAAATTTCGTGACGGCCGATTGAATGGCAATAATCTCTAGGTGCTTAGGGACACCTGGATTACAAACATGTCAAAAGCGTGTGTGTGTGTGTGTGTGTGTGTGTGTGTGTGTGTGTGTGTGTGTGTGTGTGTTTCACTGTTTGATCTGCTGCAGTCTCTGACGAGACAGCCAGACGTTACCCTACGGAACGAGCTCAGAGCTCATTATTTCCGATCTTCGGATAGGCCTGAGACCAGGCACACACCACACACCGGGACAACAAGGTTACAACTCCTCGATTTACATTCCGTACCTACTCACTGCTAGGTGAACAGGGGCTACACGTGAAAGGAGACACACCCAAATATCTCCACCCGGCCGTGGAATCGAACCCCGGTCCTCTGGCTTGTGAAGCCAGCGCTCTAACCACTGAGCTACTGGGTGTGTGTGTGTGTGTGTGTGTGTGTGTGTGTGTGTGTGTGTGTGTGTGTATGTGTGTGTAATAATGATAATAATAAACGGTCTATTAGTTAGGCAATGTAAAAAAATACACTGAAAATGTACAGGGGGGGGAGGACATTACCACAATAATGTGTGTGTGTGTGTGTGTGTGTGTGTGTGTATTTACCTATTTACCTATTTGTGTATTACAGGGCCCGAGCTAAGCTCTCTGTGTCCTGTCTCCTTGTCCACTCCTGTCATATCTCTCATCTGATTGACACACACCGCGTCAACGACATCACTGCTCAGTTTATTCCACTTATCAATACTATGATGCGGGAAACTGTACTTTCTCACGTCATTTAGACAGATGTCCTTTATTAGTTTTTTTCCATGTCCTCGGAGATGATTACTTGTGGTCACCTTTATCAATTCTCTGTCCAGTATGTCAATCTTGTTCACCAATTTATACATAGTTATCATGTCTCCTCTTGTTCTTCTCTCTTCTAGTGTGGTCAGCCCCAGCTTCCTCAGTCTTTCCTCATAGTCTAACTCCCTGAGTCCTGGTACCATCCTTGTTGCCAGCCTCTGTACTCTTTCCACCTTCTTCACATTTTTCTTCATATGCAGTGACCAGACGCAAGCTGCATATTCTAACTGGGGTCTTATTAAGGTGCATAATATCTTCTTCATCATTCCTTCATGTAGGTAGTGGAATGCAAGACCAATATTTTGAAGCATGTTATATGTTTTCCCAAATATCTTGTTAATGTGTGTGTGTGTGTGTGTGTGTGTGTGTGTGTGTGTGTGTGTGTGTGTGTGTGTGTGTGTGTGTGTGTGTGTGTGTATTTACTTAGCTCCATACTACAGGGTTTGAGTGGGGCTCATATTGACCTGTCTCCATATCTATATTTATCCAAATTTCCTTAAGTTTGTGCGCACTTTCTGCTGCTACAATCTCTTCACTCAATCCGTTCCAAATATCCACTTTTCTTGATCTTCTAGTAGTATCCTCTTGTTCGCTGATCTCCACCAGCGATACCAGGTTTTGTCTATATATCCTTTCCATATGGTTTACTAACGGCGTTATGGACTCGCTCAACACGAGTACCTGTGCAGGCGGACGAAGATTCGGATCTTCAAGTCGTTGGTGTTCCCTGTCTTACTCTATGGTTATGAAACATGGACGCTGAACACCGATTTGAAGAGGCGAATTTATGTCTTTGGTACTACTAGATGCCTTGGCATGATCAT